>NW_026028482.1:0-3071 GCF_019186545.1 Solanum stenotomum | reverse complement strand
CTAGCACTATCATTTATCTTTAAACTGTTGAAAAGCCTGGATCTAGAATAATTAGTTTCAGTATCATGCTTCATATTATAGCCATTCAATTATTAAAGAAACTAGAATTAGAATTGGGAAGCATGTAGTCTTGATCTATCCTTGCTTGTTTGATGGCCATTAAAGCCCTATATATGGGTGTGTGTGTGTGTGTATTTTAGATTCTGGTTGAAACTTTCTGGCATTTTTTTTGGGGACAATGTGTGTGAAACGATACCTCAAGCCTCTATTTTGCTTAGGTTAAGTAAGTGCGAAACTGAGTTGCTGTCTAGGAGTTCTGGAAGAACGTGCGTTCTGGAAATTCATTTATAAGCATCTTGAAGTGTATATTTTGTGTAATTGCACTTCCCTTTTTTGTTTGCTAAATAGCTTATGTAAATGCATACTGCCTGAAAATTCACCTTCGTAGCAGTGTTTCATATAGAAACTCTAAACCTAAAAAAATCTTAAACCTAACAAACCTAAACCTTGAACCATAGAAAAACCCTAAACCTAAACACTATAACCCCTACACCCTAAATGACCAAAAAAAAACCTAGGAGACCTTAAATGCTAAACTCAAACCCTAAACCTTAGGGATAAACCCCCAACCCTAAGCCTTATGAAACTCTAAGAAGCCCTAAATCCTAAGAAAAGCTAAACACGATAAGCATTTAAAACCTAAACACTAAATCCTACACCGTAAATGACACAAAAAAAAAACCTTGGAGACCTTTACTGTTAAACTCAAATTCGAAGAAACTTAAACGCTATACCTTAGGGATAAACCCCCAACCCTAAGCCTTATGAAACTATAAGAAACCCTAAACCTTTAAAACCCTAAAACTAAAAAATCCCAAAAACAAACCTTAAAAACCCTAAAACAAATCCTTAATCTAAAACCCCAACTCCTAAGCCCTTAGAGCTTATATATCGTAAAAACAATAATGATCTTAAAAATTCTTTAACTATCCTAAATTGAAAAAAAAACTTTTGATCGATTTTTTTTGGAAAAACTTAAGCTCTAAACCCTAAGCTAAAAACCCTTAACAAAATACCTTAACTCTTTCTAATCATGTTCAGATTATATCATTGTTCAATATGTTCTATTCAGTTATATATGTTTGTTTAGCTTTATCATATCATGCTTGTTCAAAATCTTTCAACTATTGATCCATAGTCTACGCTACATCTTCTCTTGATGTAGGTTCAGGTCCTTAGTATTCAGAACACGTGAAGATCGGCTCCTTATTTGTATTCAGCAATATAAGTGGTGAGTCCTCTTTTTTCGAGGACGATTTACATGTTTTATATTCAGTCTTTCATTTTAGTTTCATTTTTGCTAGAGTTAGCTTGGGGCATGTCCCAGCATCTCTAGTCAGTTAGAGGCTTTTATTCATACATTGTTTTTGTCACTCCCCGAGGTTACCCACTTAACGTAACACAAGACCTAGGATCACAAGTGACCCCAAGTAAAACTTGAGTTGGCATATCATAAGCATAGTAGATCAACACCTTTAAAAGCCTAAACATAAGAAATCTGAAATCTCTAAGAAACCCTAAACCCTAGGAAACACTAAACCATAAATCTTAGGGAAACCCTGACTTATGATTTACCAACAAACCCTAAAGCCTAAAAACACCTTTAAAAACACTAAACCTAAAAACACCCTTATAATCCCTAATACCTAAAAACTTTAAATTTAAAATCCTAAGCCCCAAACCCAAAGAAATCCTAAGCCGTAAGAACCTTAAACAGTAAAAAATCATAACAATCTTGAAAACCCCTTTTAAATCCTAAGCCTATAAAAACTCTAAACCTAAAAAATTCAACAGAAACTTAAGCCCTAAACCTTAAAAACCCTTACATAAAAACTTAGAACTTATACCCAAAGAAATCCTAAACCCTTTCGCCTAAACCTTACGGTTAGACCATAAGAAATCCTAAACTTTAAGAAATAAAAAAACAGTAAAACACTTTTAAAACCCTGAACTTTCAAAAACCCAAAACCCTAAAATCCCTTTAAATCCCCTAGGATTTAAGAACCCCTTAATCGTTAAAAACCCATAGAAATCCTAAACACCTTAAAACCCTAAACCTAAAAATTCCTCTAAACCTACTAAAACACTAGAAAATCTTAAGTCCAAAACCCTAAATCCTAAAAACCCTTAAAAAAACGATATCCTAAGAAATCCTAAACGCTAAATAATATACCCTAAGAAACTCTAAATCATAGGGCTAAACCTTAAACCCCAAACCATATGGAATCCTAAGAAACTCTAAACCCTAAAATCCATTTAAACACCTACAACTATAATACTCGGAAAAAAAAAACCCTGTAAATTCGTATGCCCTAGAAAAAATCGTAAACATAAAATCCTATGCCCTATATTAGGCCTACGTAACCCTAAATCTTAAGAANCTAAGAAACCCTAAAACATATAAAAACCTTGATCATAAAAATCATAAACATAAAAAAAACCATAAACTCTAAAAACTCTTAACCTAAAATCCAAAGCCCTAAATCCTAAATCAAGAAACCCTAAGAAACTCTAAATCTTAAACCCTTATAAACCCTAATACCCTAAAACCTATGATCCTAAACGCTAAACCCTAAAAAATCACTAAGAAAACCTAAATCCTAAAAAACATAAAAAACCCCTAAAACTCAAGAACCATAAATCTCAAACTCTAAACCTTGAACCCTAAACCCTTAAAAATCATAAGCCCAAAACCCAAACCCTAAGAAAACCCCAAACCCTAAACCAAAAAAAGCACTAAGAAACCCAAAACCCTAAAAAAAAAACAAAGAAAAACATAAAAAACATTAAAACCTAGAAAACCTCTAAAAAATCTTAAACCTAACAAACCTGAACCCTATTCTAGAAAAACCCTAAACTTAAAACAGTAAACCCTACACCCTAAATGACCAAAAAAAAACCTAGGAGACCTTAAATGTTCAATTCAAAACCTAAGAAACCTAAACCCCAAACCTTAGGGATAAACCTAAGCCTTATGAAACTTTAAGAAGCCCTAACACCATAGGAAATCC
>NW_026028481.1:0-536 GCF_019186545.1 Solanum stenotomum | reverse complement strand
TCCCCTAAGAAACTTGATTCTTCCCTTTACGGATTCGTTCTGCTTGTTATTGGTCTACAAACAATTAATATAACACGGAAATCAATAAACAATCACTAATTACCCAGATTACTAACAATCCTATCAACCCTAAATCAAACCCATGATCCCAATAACTAAATTAGGGTTTTCAACAATAATTCTCAGATCAAAACTCTTCCCCATCGATAATTACCCATTATATTACGTTCTACGGATCAAAAAATGGATTTGGGGAGTGAAAATCTTACCTTTAACCTCAAGAATGGTGGAAAACTATCAAGAAAAGCCTTGGGTTCGTTCCTTAGCCCGCAAATTTGAAAATGTGCAGAATAAAGACGTTTCGGAGTTTATTTTCGACTTAAATCACGACTGTCCCGCTTTGGCGGACTTGCCCTGGCGGGAATAATTTCACCACAAGGCTTGCACGGGACCAGTGAGTCGATTTAAGAATTTCAAACTCCCATTTTACAACACATCTTCGACGAACGACACTCATGTACTACCCATTCACGCTA
>NW_026028480.1:447604-531810 GCF_019186545.1 Solanum stenotomum | reverse complement strand
TCTCCCGGAAACAGCCTCTCTACCTCCACGAGGTAGTGGTAAGGTCTGGGTACACTCTACCCTCCCCAGACCCCACCTAGTGGGATTTCACTGGGTATGTTGTTGTTGTTGTTGTTTGTTCTTAATAGGGTTGAATTAGCCCACATGAGCGACCTCTGATCCAACTCCAACATATTGATTTTTTTTTTTTGCTGCAGTTCGAACAACAAAGAAGCCATGTAGCTTCATTCATTGAATGCTACATGAAAGAATACGGAGTTTCAAAGCAAGAGGCATATGTTGAGGCTCGAAAGAAACTCACTAATGCATGGAAAGACATGAATGAGGAATTCCTCATCCCTTTCGAAGTACCATTATTTGTTCTTGAACAAGTTATAAATTTTGCACGCTTGGCATATATATTCAAAGAGGGAGATTTTATAAATACCCGAAGCGAATTTAAGGACATGATTACCTTGTTGTTTGTTGAGCCTGTCAAAGTTATATTCGAGGATAAACGTTGAGTAAAACATGGCTCGATATCGAGTACATATATAGGAATAATTAGATGTACTTCTATATGTTAAGTTAAATAATACTCTCTCTGTCCCTAATTACTTGTCCATTTTTCATTTTTTAGTTGTCCCTAATTACTTGTCCATTTTGACAAATCAAGAAAGGATAAAATATTTTTACCTATTATACCCTTAATTAATTACTTTGAAAACGATAGAACTTCTGGAAAATCTTAGGTTTTTAATTCATTCACTTCATAATTAATAGGGGTAAAATGGAAAACTCACTATGTCAATAATTGTTTTCTTAATATGTGTGTCAATTCAAAAGTGGACAAGTAATTAGGGACAAAGGGAGTATAACTTAGATACTCCCTCTGTCCAACAATAGTTGTCCACTATTGACTTGGCACACCACTTAAGAAACTATCAATAGAAGGGTAATTTTACTATATTATCTTTTGAATATAATAAATACAATGTCTTGAAAAGTGTAATAGATAAATGACTATAATTAATGATAAGGTAAATTAGGAACTAAGTATAAAATTATTCATGGATTTCATAAATTAGAAATGTTTATCACCCTACTCCAACTCCTAACTTCCTAGTTAAATTGACCTTATATAGTTATCGTTTGACTATAGATTTTAATAGTGGAGAAGCCAGAAATTTGATTAAGGGTGTCCAAGAATAATGGTGGTGTATAAGTGTCAAAATAAAATAAAATAAAAATGTGTTATTAGGGGTTCAAACCCGAAACTTCTTCATTTAAATGGACACCCATTACTATTGCGCCAAAAGCATAATTTTTGTCAAGGGTGTAAAACTTTAAATATATATCCTTTAAATGTAGAATTTGAAATATATATATATATATATATATACAAAGTAATTTTCTGATGAAGTAGACACCCTAGGATGGCTATAGCTACGCCCCTAGTGTCAGACCCCGAGCTACCCCCGAGACGCGGACACGGGACCTAGGACCACAAGTGATCCCAAGTTAACCCTGCTGGCATGATCATGAGCATACTAAAGATAATAAACTGATGCGGAAGCTAAATCATAAATAAAATGAAAAGATGGGGAATACCCATATACTATAACTGAGATAAATGAAAACTGATGAGTTTAATACACGGAAGATATTAACTCAATACTAAGTTGAATCTAACTATGTCTGAAAATAGCCTCTAACTAACTAGAAATGTTGGGACATGCCCCAGCTAAGTCTAGCAAAACTGAAACTAAAGGACTAAAATACTGAAAAGAAACTCATGAATATTGTCCTCGGAGAATGAGGACTCACCACTGATTCTGCTGAACTGGAGATCGGGAATCGATCTAAGCGTGATCTGGATGCTGAGAACCTGAACCTACATCATAAGAAGATGTAGCGCACGTATGCGTCAGTACTTGAAAAGTACTAAGCATACATGATAGAGTAAAGCTAAAATAACATATAACTGAACAAAGCAATAAAGCAATGAAATAATCTGAGCATGATATAGATACTGAATGCTGAGCTAACTGAATGCAATGACCAATTTATAACATGATGAGATTGAATATACTGATTAATGGTCAATGCAATAGAATCTGACTGAACTGTGGGAGCTACTAATAACCGACATAAAACCACATGAGCTAAATGTGGAGTCCGATGTATACGCCCCATCGAGAGGACCCAATATACCTGCCAGAGGTATAGAGACATGTTGGCGTGATCACTAAACTGATGTTGCCCACAGAGGGGACTTACACCTACGTGGCTCGTAGTTCTGGGACTATATGGGTACGTTGAACCTTAGTCCAACTCGGTATTATGCTACTCCCAATGAATTAAGTGGTTAACTGGTTATACTGAATTTCTGTAAATACTGGATAGCTCAAAACTGAACATGCAAACTGAGAATGCAACAATTAATCTGATAATGATGCATTAATAACTGAGGCATGTATAGCTGAATAACTTAGATATCTGACCTAGCATATGTAATTCAAGAACTAAATAAATACATAACTAGGGTTCTGAAATTCATGTGAGAAACGATGTAATAACATGATAATCTAATTTGGAACATGTTAATAACTAATTCATGATGATCTGCTGTAATTCTAGAAACCCTAGGTCTATTCATAATAAGGGAATCAAGAAACAGACTGAATTCTAGGGACCTAATGGGCGAAGGAAACCCACTAGTGAAATCCCACATACCTGGTGACGAATTCCATAGAGAAATCTTTCGATTTCGGGGCTGAAACTGATGGAACCTTGTTGCGTTCTTGAACTAGGGTTCTTGACCTTTTTCTTCTCTGTTGATTCTAGTTTTCTATGCTTTGATTAATGATTTGACTTAGGTAAGTTATAGCTATGTTTCTAGGCTTAACCTGACTAAAACCTTATGATTTAAGGTCTAAACGACGTATCTTAGGGTTTAAAAGAAATAGGAAAAGATCAAAAACCCCTGACTTAACTGTTGTTGGAGTGATCGACGGATTGGACCTACGGGTTGTTGATCAATCTACGGTCCGTCGATTGGAGTCGTCGGTCAAGTCTGCCCGACAGGGCTTCACTAAAACGAGCATAACATTTTACTCGGAGGTCGGATTTTAGCAAACTCAATGGCGTTGGAAAGATAATTCAATTATCTATCTTACCATAGGTTATGGGACACATAATTCATTTTGTGCTAAAAGTTATGACCATCTAAAGTTGACCCATCAACAATTTTCAGCTAACTGGCTGCTGCCCCTCATCTACGGTCAGACCTACGGACCGTGGATCGAACGACTGTCTGTGCTGGTCGACCGTAGTTCGTGTCAGAGGCTAGGTAAAAAAGGTCTTGATTAACGAACACAGACCACGAACCGTGGGTCTGTCCGTGAGTCAAGACTTAGCCGATTTTTCTGAGCTTGGCTGGGGAGGGGTTGCAGTGGTGAACCAAGGACCTCCAGCACGGGCCGTGGTCTGACCTACGGTCCGTGGATGGCAACCGTGGGTTACACCTGCAACTTCTCAAAATCTGCATTTTTGGTCTGTTTCGGATACGGGGTGTTACACCTAGATTCTAAATATTCTTGACAAGTCATTATGGGTGAAGTTTTGTACGAAGTTTCACCATAGCTTTTGGAAAAATATTTGACGTTTTAAAGAAATATCATGATTTATATCACAAGTTGTAATTGAAATTGACTTCTAACTCGAATAAAAACAGTATAAAATATTTATATAACTATAAATTTTTAAGGAATAAAATAGGACTGAAAATTCAGTCCAAAATATTGCATAAAAAAGTAGCGCCTTTTGGAATCTCCTTGGAGCCAAAAGAGTGCACAAATTCCCGCAATTATTTCCCGCCGTATAATCTTAAAAGAAAGTTCAAATTTCCCGCCATATAATCTCTATTTTTCTCTCCATTTTTCCAATCTTCCAAAACCCTAATACCTCACCTGAATCCTTAGCAATCCTCCGGACGATTGCACAAAAAAAAAAGAGTAGAAAATGCAATTGCCGATATGCCATGATCGGAAGAGAAAGCAAAGGGGAAGCAGAAACAGTTCCATTATGGAAGGTCAGTTCACTCGGAGCAAATCTCAGATCTATTTGCATTGTAACAGGTCGGGTCGAGTTCGGGCTGATTCGACCCGATTCAAGCGCTCTGAGAACCAGCTCAGGCAACTAGATCCACCTGTGAAGAAACTCAAAAGAGTACTTGTACAGAATACTGAAGTTTCTTCGGATCTCTGTGAAATGTCAAGGACACCTATTAAGGATCTTCGTGCTCGAAGGGTGTTCTCTCCAGCTGCTTCTGTTGTTATAGAGAATGGTGAGAATTTGAAGAAAAGTGAATCCATGTTGATCGAGGAGAAAAATGGAGTTGGGTTTGAGCTAAATGGTGATAAAATTGATGAATGTGGGGTAAAACAGTGTGATGAAACTGTAGGAACTGAGAGTAATGGAAATATGGGTGGTACTGGTCAAAATTCGATTGAGCTTTCTAGCGGAAATGTGTCCATTCCGAAGACTAATTCAGTAAGATATATTCTTTCGAGATTAAATTGTTATCATTGTGTCAAAGTTTGGTAGCTTAAATTTTTATGTTTATCTATGAGAAATTTGAACCAGTGATAATTTGGTTAGTGTCTACTAGAACATTGATGGTCCTTGTTAGTATAATTTAGAGTATTTATTATACTGTGACTATTTCAGGCGCTTGGCATATCTATGAATTGTTTGGTTAATCAATTAGATTGTGGAATTTTTTGTTAAATGTTTTCCATAACACTGAATTCTAATCTTCTTAGGATAGCATCTTTGTGTCAAAAGGGTAGTCTAGTGCACAAAACATCTCGTGTTTGCAGGATCTGTGAAAAGACGTCACCTTAAGGGATTATGATGCATCTCTGTGTCTTCTTTAAATAAAAGTGTCCATCATAACAATTCATTAGTTATTTTATTGTATTGGGGAAAGTTATTGTTTGGTTGATAAATTAATTTGAGGAAGTTTCCAATCGTAATTTATTTATTTCTAGGTTGTGAGTTCGAGTTTGCGTAGGAAGGTGTTCATAGCTCCAAGCTCATATAGCTACAGAAGATTGCTGCCATATTTGATGGATGCTTCGAGAGACTATTCTGGTATATTTCTAAATTTGTTTTTTTTTAGTCAAAATGGTGATTATGAGGATTGAACTTTTCAATGTTTTGAAGTTCTTAGAGTAATTGGAGTTAAAGCAATTCTCTTTTACATAGATGTTTCAGAAATTGAGACACGTGATACATCATCCAAGCTCAACAATCCAAGTTCGAGTTATCTGAAACCTCATTTACGATCAGTGGCTAGTAATGGTTCTTCTGCAGACAAACTTGTTGGTGTGAATTCTGATGTCAGTAAGACACTAGGGAGTGTTGAAGGTCAGAAGATTGAGGTCAATGTATCATGCAACCTGCAAGATCTCAATGATGTCCTTGATGTTTTGTCCCAGACTCGGGTAGAGCCTCAAGTGTCTGCCAATGTGAAAGGACTTGATCCCGAGGCATTGGAAGAACGTGTCCAGACAACACCACCTGATGCTGACATTTTCTTAAAAGCTAAAGCGAGTGACTTGGGAGTCAGCATAGATCATAATGTGCAGCATATGGAGAAAAAAACTGCAGGTCATCCATCAGATAGTAGAAATGGCTACGTTGTGAAGAAGTCTACTTTGACTCCCCGGAAAAATGGCAGTGTTTTGAGAAACAAATTGGTAAATAACAGTAAAATAACTAATTGCTATTATGAATTTCTCCAAATAAATGATGCTCATTTGCAGACAAAGTGAATGGCCCTTTTCCTCTAATTTTATATGAATTGTTTTACAGGCTCTAAATCCTTGCTCTAGGCTGACGAAGGTGTTCAAAGCTGCAGGCTCTGTTAGCTACAGAAGATTGCTTCCATTTCTGATGGATGCTGCGAAAAATGATCCCGGTAAGTCACATTTTTCTAATCTTTTATGTACATATATTAGGTGTATTTAAAATGGATCCTTGTAGTCTGATCATGTTTTTCATGTTCCTAGGAGGTGCTTCAAGTGAAAATGGACTTCCTAAATTTCGGATGGACTTGGAGTGCAACCAACCTTTGATCTCTGCGAGCATAGAAGTTCCTAGGAACAAAGAATATTCTCCCAAGAAAGATAAAATTAAAGAACAAGAGACAAAGTTATTGGAACCAAACTGCACCTCAGCTAATGACGTGGGTGATTACTTGAACACTTGTATCGCTGTGGAAGTTTCAAGTTCTGCTGCTCAATTGTTCAATGAGATGCCAAGTTCGGTGTTTCCTGATGATGATTCCAATTCCCAGACACAACTTAATGTGGAGATTACAAGAAAATCAGAAACAGAGTGTACTGATACAAGTTATACAGAAAAACCAGAACCAGACTGTCTCAATAATGTTAGTACTGGAGCAAATTTTTCTGGAGTACCGTCAAGCTCAAATGTAAATCCTGAAACTTCAACTGGAGAATATAATGTGTCTATCCCAAACCTCTTGCCATTCAGTCTTGAAAGTTTGCTAAGTGAATATGGAGTAGAGGATACAAAAGAAGAGCCTGTTAGTCCTGAAGGAGATCGCATGACTTTGGTGGTAGATTGCAATGAAGAAAATAGGAATTGTGGTGATCTGACTGGCAGTGTAGGAATTCATGCAAATGCTAGTGAGTCTCTAAAGAAGGAGCTTTTCCTCAAGATACCTATCAATAATGAAAGCAGCTGTGATGTTTTGCTGGTAGATAGCAATGCAGACAGTGGAGGGCTCGACACAGTTGCTTTGATCAAAGCATCTTCTTTGACTGAACCATCAGATCTTTCAGGATATGGTAATGATGGTCCTAGTAAAATCAGTGAGACCATTCAAGAAATCTCACAATCTGAGCCTATTGGTTGTCCATTAGACTGCATAGGTGTTGATGATAATCTAAACAAAAATGGATGCCTCGAACCAGCTATTTGTCTCCAGAAATCAACTCATACTGAATCATCAAATGATCTGGTTACTCATCCTGATGTTCTCAATAAAGGGATATTAAAGAGAAATCCTAGGGGATGCAGAGGTCTGTGTAACTGTCTGAACTGTGCATCATTCCGCCTGCACGCTGAGAGAGCTTTTGAATTTTCTAGAAATCAGATGCAAGACACTGAAGAAGTTTCTCTGGGATTGCTGAAGGAGTTGGCTGATATGCGGATTTTCTTGGAGAAACACCTTTCTACTGAAAACAACCTTGCTCCTATCCCACTTACTCAGGTAATGACTAGATTAACTACTTCAATAACTGTGGCACTCTGTCAGTTTGTATAACACTTGTTTGGCCTTTTTTCTTTCTGTAGGAGAAAATAGATGTGTGTTCTATGCTATCCATTTAATAATCATAAAGCTTACAAAAGTATCATCTCATTTAACTTTGTTGAACTTCAGCTTGAGGTTGAAGAAGCATGTGCAAAAGCATTGGAAGCAGAACAACGAGCAAAAGAGCGCCTTTGCCAAATGAATAATGAACTCACCTATCACTGCAGAGTCCCGGTAATTGGCTATTACTTTTTCTATTCTAACTTATATCTACTTTTTTCCTGTCCAAAATAGCACTTCAATGAAAGAAAGGAGTTTGCATCTCCTATTCATTTACATGTACTAATTCAACCTCATAACCTGCAGCCCTTGTACCGGCCAAGAGTGACATTTGCCACTTGTATTGAAGAAAAAGCTATTGCAAAGATAGAATCATCTAGTTCAAAACCTGAGAATGAAGATATCAAAGCTGGGACAAAACGTAGCTGAGAGAATCATCACTGAGCGTAGTTCCTTGCTTGTACTATCAAATTTGACTTGTAGATAGATGACATTGTCCAGAAATATATTTTGTGGTTGAAGCTATAACTCTTGATTCTCCTTCTTCAGAAATGAGATTATTTTCTTCTTTTGTCATCATACTGCAAAGAGATTACTTCATATTTTCAAAATTATCTTTCCACAACCATGCCTTAAACGTTGATGTTTGTTGAGTTTCAACTTATATTATATCTTAAAATATATCATATTTGTTGCCATGTCTATTATTAGGACCTAGATATATACAGAAAACATAGGAGTAATTGTCCCTACATTCCAACTAAAGTATGAACGTTTAGCATTAAAGGGTCTGGCCTAATAGTTGATGAACTCGAGGAGAGTCATGAAGATTTGGATTCAAGTTCTAACACAAACGAAAACCAATAGGTGATGTCTTCTCTTCTACCTAAGCATTGGTGGGTGGTGTTACTCAGTACCTATGTTAGTGGAAAAAAAGTAGGTATTTTGATGAAATTAATCGAGGTGGGCAAGCTGGCTAGTGGTTGATTGAGCTTTTAGGAACGTCTAAGATAATCAATATTGAGGACAATAGCTTTAGGCATCACATTACCAACTTAAAGTTAATGGAGGCTTTCATGGCAAAGATTGATGAGGAAAAAGGATTATTTTTCTATTAGGAATACTAATATTCTTGGTTTATCAAATTATTAATTAACTAGATCATTAGTTAACCAGTAGTTTGAAATAATTGTAATTATAATAACTTGAGAATAAATCCCAAACAACCGTTCTACCTCCCAACTTCCCAGGTAGGAGTAAAATTTGAATACACACTATTAGGAAAATTGATCTTAACTTCATGTTTCAATGTTATTTTCCTCTGTTGTTACTAAAGGCATCAAATGGACAGATTAGACTGAATTTGTGCAAATCATAATAAGTAGAGATTACTAATATTAACAGTACCAAAAAGGATATCAAATATAATAGATACAAAATAAACTACTTGCTAGCTTCAAATAACATACAAAATAAAACAAAGAAAAACATATTAATTTATTTTAGTTGGCTAACAACCTATAATAATAAAACCACAAACACATGAACGAATTTCACAAAAAAAAACTACTTAGCCCACTCAAAATCTTCTACATTCTGGTGGAAAACCTTGAGGAAACCTCTTAATATCAGTGCAATAATTATAAATCATGAAATTCTTTTGAACCCATCTAAGTCTTCTTCTGCCATTAGCATCAAGTTCTTGATTTTGCCATTTTTGATCAGAAAATTGTGATGGGCTAAAGCTTTGGGCCATGTAGTTTCTATAGTAGGCTGTGAATGGGGCTTGGGCCCAATCAGTTTTTACTAGGCCTCCTCTTGTGGCCCAATCATCAGCATTCCAAAGGCTTGAGTAAATCCTCATGGGCTGATTCTTGGGAAATGGGACACCAACTGATTCAGCATTCTTGTAAACTCTTATTGGTGTGTTGTCCACCAAAAATCTGAAATAAATAAAATTAAAAATGAGTAAGTGTTACTAGGATGGAAATTTTGTATTAAGTAAAGTTCAGTTACTTTAACGCGATAAAGAATAAATATAGGGGTTAAGTTGAAAATGATTCAACTATTTTAGTTATGCATTCAGACATGAAACAATTGATATTTGAAAAGAAAAAAAATACTATCTGAAGTTAGGATGAAATAGTGTTTAGACATGGAATTATAGTTTAGTGAATAAAATTCAGTGATCATACGTGAGATTAGTTCCCTTGTTTCTCCAAAGCTTATAATAAAGGTTTTTAATACCAACATATAGAGATTAATATAATGTTAAGGGATTTGCTTACATGATGTGTTGGGGTTTCCAAATGATTGAGTAGGTGTGGAAGTTCTTGGTAGGGTCAAACCAAAGGTAGAATTGTTGCTCTTTGTTTCCCTTGCCTTGGGCATAGATGTTTGTGTGGAGAATATAAGGTTCACCAGTAACATTTCCCAAGAACTCAAAGTCAATTTCATCATGAGTGGGTCCTTGAGAAGATAACTGCAATAAAAAAAACAAAAAATAGTTAGTAAAAATGCTACTTAGATTTTATTAATTTCCAAATGGGAGTAACAAAAGGATTAGGCTCCAGGTCATCAACTACGTTGCTCAAACTTTTCAAAAAGTAACAAATATAAGTATGATAGTATTTTAGAAAGGTCCAAGCAACACAAGTGATCAATAGCATATAATTATTAGTAGTAATAATTTCAAGTCAACAATGTAAAAATTCTTTATAGTATTAGCATAGTTTCAAAAGTGTACTTGTAATTATACGTTATCAGGGATCTGATTATGTCAATATTTTTATGTTTTCGATAAGTAAAACTTAGAATAAATTAGGATGAGTCTAATTCTATTATAAAAAAAGAAGTTGACAACTTGTAAAGTGTGACATGTAATATGCTTTGAGGAATCAAAATAAAAGGAAAAGGAATAGGGAATCAAGAAGTCATTATTATCACACATAAAAAGTTGCTTATAACATCCAAAGAAGAAAAGCTCTTAGCCACATAAAAAAAAAATAGTCACATGAGTACCAACCAAGTTGTTACATATTTGTGGTTATTTCTACATGTAAAATTAAACAAGTTGCTTGTGAACAATATAATAACTTCCTACCTTATGAATCATTAAATAAATATGACATGACTTGCAAAAGATTTCTCAAAATTGCAAATATTTTAAAGTGACCTTACTTGAAAGACAGATAATTGGACTACAAGTAGCTTTCACAAACATTCTTTAATGTTATAATAGTTTAAGTTCAGTAACATTATGTGAAATTAATTGTACTTACGTAATATGTTGTGACAGTGCCAGCAGAATTTCCAGCAACAAGTTTGATTTGCATATCAATTCTTCCAAAGAGATGTTCTTTTTTTGATTGAAAACCAGAGCCAGAAATTTTGTCCAAAGATAAAGATAAAAGTTGGCCTCCATTGAAAATCTTGGCTCTATTGCCACCCCAAGTGAAGTCAAATTCTTGAAAAAAATTTCCACCATAAGCAACCATGCAAGAACTAAATAAAAGTGCTAAAATCAAGAACCCATAATGGGTAAAAGACCCCATTTTTAGCTAAAAAATTTACTTGAACTTTGAATAATGTATGATTTTTTGCTTGTGTGTGAAATGAGATTTAAAGGGAGCAAGTATTTATAGTGAGTAGAAGGAGCTTATAGCTATAAAGAGAAGGGCAAAAAGCTTGTGAACTTCTTGAGTTTTTGGGTGGGTGGGTGGGGTTGGGGGTGGGGGGGGGGGGGAGGATGAATGGGCAACAACTGGTGCCAGCTTAGCATACCATAAGAGCTGGAGCCTTTTTTGTTTTGGTATTGGATGGGTTCGAATTTTTTGGTGTTTGTTAGGAATAATAAAAAATAGAGATAGTCCAAGACGTGATCTAGTAATCAATGAAATAAATAAAATCACGATTCAAACTATAATAGTTCAATTTGTCATAACCTTGGCGTATAAAGTTACTCAACATTTGTGCTCAAGGCCGAGGCGGAGCTAGGGACGCAAGGCGCTGAAAAGTTATTCTTTTATATATATAAAATAGATATCAATCGTATCTCCTTGACTTCTTAATATGTTTATTTTTTATATATAATTTGAATTTCTTAATAAGAATTTTGATTCTTCCAGTATCTATGATAAGTAGTAAATAATATGTATTCGATAAAATAATCGAGATGCACACAAACTGTCGAAAATGTTATTATTGAAAAAGGTTGGGGGTGGGGGTTGCAAGAAGTAGAGATAAAGTTTCCAAGAATGATTCTATCATCCAAAAGAATTTGGTATGGCCTATACTATTTGCTCTATTGTATGATTGGAGTAGTAAGTGGAAGCCAACCAGATCAATTGTACTGACAAAAGTATAATAACTCAAAGGGCAGGATAAGTAGATGAGTAGTACTAGTATTTATGTACACTTTATTATTAACAGCAAGATATATATAACACTTGGTTTAATTTGTTTGCAAGTTTCTTATGACCTTATTGTTGTTGATAAGACCAACAACTTTTACTACTGGCAACATCCTGTCATTTTACCCATTTGCTACTTGTTAGGAAAAAGGACAATGAATGAAAAGTAAATGAATTTTTGAAGATAGATCAGATAAGGTTATTTAATCAGAAATAAACTCTCTACTTCGTTCACTTATGAAATTATGTTATTGTTGTTATTATAAAGAATCACTTTAGCAATGAATAACTTACTTATCAGTTAATTAAAATTCTTTTATTTTTTTAATTGTTCAGAAAATAAGGAGAAGCTCTTTGTCATTGTCTTGTTTGTACTTTGTACAACACTATAATTATATATCTAAATCTATATGTTACATTAATTCTCCATAGACCTAGTTCAACAACTGTTCAAACAATCCAAAAACCTAACTAGGAAATAAAGGGACCTTGTTTGTGACTTTTTTGACCATTGAAAACACTTTTAAGTGGACAAAAAAGTAGCTCTCTATCTATATTATACAGCCTGTACTGATTTAATTTGTTCATGAATCATTAATTATTAACAGCTGTGGTGTATTTAGTTTAGACTAATTAATGTAATTAATTGAAACTTCTTGGAGGATTCATACAAAAACACTAGTAAAAATTTATAAAAATTTGCCTAGTCATACATATATCTATTACTTAACCAAATACAACATGTCTAACACATACAAGTTGGACAAGAAGTGGCGTTCTTAGTGGCAGATATATGAGTAAGTCGTTTTCTCTCATTCTACTAGTTCAACGCTCATCACGAATTTATACAATGTAAAAAGTATAGATAATTCTATTATTAATAAGGAATTAAGGAAAGGGATTATAATTGATTTAGCACTAGATATTTGAAGGAGTGGAAAGAGCAGATGTGAGACGCGAAAAAAACATTAAAAATTGACATGTTGCCTTTATATTGCATAATGCACAACACCTTCATACCTCATTTTTCACTTCACATAACTTTTTGTCTCCTTGATAGCTGAATTTAAAAAAAATGTTTTCGAAGGATCATACTTGTAAGATTACATTGAATATATCGTAGTAATACAATTTGAAATTTGAGCTGAATTTTCACCAAATTCTCATTTCATCTTTTCCTTTGGACCATCTCACTCCCAAAAAAGTAGATGAAAAATTAAACTATCGGACGTTATTCTTGGACCACAAAGTTCTGAAATTCTCTTCAATGAGATAGATAATTTCTTTAGGTCGTTACTACATATCATTAAATTCTCTTGGTTCCGTTGATTGAAGGCAAAATAAAACGTTACATGAGTCATAGCTGATAAAAGTTTTGAACTTTAACGATAAAAGATAAAGATCTCTCACGAAGTGAACTAGCCCTTAATTTACCGTTACAGTCTCTTCTCATTATATCGAGAAAAAGAAAGAGAAATCGTTCATTTATTAATTGAGTGACCGTTTGAGCAATGAACTCTAACTGGTCAATATTTGGGTTATTATCCTCTTCATACAACAACAATACAATGAATATAGCAAGCAAGAATATCATATCAATAATGTCATAAAATTCCAGAATTTTTTTTCCCATCTATAGCTAGCTATTTACTAGCTGTCATGAAACTGACATTCCACAAAAAAAAATTAAAGAAAAAAAAAATTGAAGAGTGAAAGCAAAGTGTTTATCCCATCACTTTTTTTTGGTTTGTTCCAATTATTATTACTTGTTACATATCGTGAACCTTCCTTTATTAACACACGCAAAAAAAAATAAAATTGTAGTCAAGCATGGGTCAAAATACCTTGGTTTATAAAATTATTTTATTCCAAATGGATAAATTTTTGAAAGATTTTTTTCGTTTCTAGAAAAAAGAAAATAAGAAAACTAATTGTTTCAAGATATTATACAGCCCATGTTATTTATATTTGTAAATTTTCTTCAAGTAGTTTAAGAGAGTCGTTTATATTTATAAAATTTGAAAGATGGGTTTTCAGGATAGTCGTTATACTTCTTTCACGAACAAATGTGTTTTTTTTTCTTTAATAAACCTCATATTTGTTTTACCTCCTTCCCTACCAACCTTATGCCCCTGCTTCACTCATCTCAATATTTATCTAGATAATATATATAAATATTATTAAAATAATACTTTTACTTACGTATTGAACACAAAAAAAAAAAACTAAGAAACTCATATCTTCTTTATTTATTTTATTTTTTATTTTTTTTTTAAAAACACATTTTCCTTGTAGAGAATACACCCTTAGTAAAGTTAGACAAACTTAACCACTTGAATAAAATATAAAAGTAACCAAAAAGAGAGAGATAGGAAGGAGTGCATCATAATGAAAATAATGATGCTTTTTTTTAAAAAAAAAATATCATAGGTCATAATTCCCCACAAGTACTTAAAACAATTTGTTTTGGACATAATAAAAGGACAAAAAAGTACAATAAATTTAAAACGAGGCTATAAGAAATTCAATTTAAATATGAGAAAAAAAGAAAGGTGGGCCATAAAAGTATATTAAGTGGGTAAGTGCGGCCCATAAAATCAAACGAATCAAGCCGTCAAACCATGGCCCACTTATAATAGTATTATTTATTTTTAGAAAAAATAATTAACCCAAATGATAAGTAATTTACCTTCATATTAAATTCTTAACGGCCTCTGTAGAGAACATTTTTTTAGTTATGGCCCCATTAATTTATTTAATATAAATATGTAAAATATATTTTTTAAGATCATGTAACATTTGGATCACTAGGAGTAGAAAATATTGCCCAAGTTGTAACCTAGTATAAA
Source organism: Solanum stenotomum (assembly GCF_019186545.1). Classification (NCBI taxonomy): domain Eukaryota; kingdom Viridiplantae; phylum Streptophyta; class Magnoliopsida; order Solanales; family Solanaceae; genus Solanum; species Solanum stenotomum. Next base: position 517,162 of record NW_026028480.1, on the reverse strand, counting down.
ATAGAAACAAATAAATATGGCGGATCTTAGATGCTCGAGTATCTATTGACTCCAATTTTTTTTTTTTATGTCTATAGAAAAATGTGGAAAATGGATAAAAAAAAAAGTAAATAAGCACCCATTGAACAAAATATTAGTGGATGCTTTGGTTCTAACTTTAATGTTATAAGGTGTGCTGCCTGCTAGTTACGATTTCGAATCTTGTAACAACATTTTTTTCTAAATTGCACCTTTGTGGGATGTCAAAACAGTGTAAATATAAGCTAAAATTTTGAATTCTTTTACAATTTTAAATTAATTAATTTACATAATTAGTTTACATGAAGATCATAGATAATCGTCTATATAGTTGACATAGATTTGAATGGGCTTGTTCATCCAACTTGGAGAAGTCACTAGCATTATGCATATAGAATTTCTTCACAATAATAACATATCGAATATAATTCTATAAAATGACATATGAGTGTAACACCCCAGAAATTTTTTCGAACTAAGACTCGAACCGTTCATCGTAGTGAGTGAGATTTTGCCAAAAATTAAAAATTCATAAGTGTTAAGGTCACTAGATGTAGCACCTTGAGTTCCAAAAAGAATTAAATTGGAAATAGCAAAATCTGAAATTTTGCAAGTTAAGCTAAGTATGAGTTTTTGGTCGACTTCAAACGACCATAACTCCTAGCTCAGGATGAGTTAGGTGTGCTACCAGGTACTGTAGGAAAGACCTTTGAATTATCTTTCCAACGCCACCAAGTTTGCTAAGTTTCGAGTTCGGATGAGTGAGATATGACCTTTTGAGGTTAGACTGCCCAGTTAAGGAAAGCTAGCCAGAAATAGTGAGGGGTATTTTGGTCTTTCCCGACCCAATCAGATTTAATTCGTTTTTAGTACTCCCTCTGTTTCAAAAAGAATGACCTCATTTCCTTTTTAGTCTGTTTAAAAAAGAATGACCCCTTTCCTTTTTTGGCAACACTTTAACATCAACTTTCCACATGACATGTTTAAGGCTACAATATTAAAGGACACTTTGGTACATTTGACATAACTTTAATTTTGAACCACAAGATTTAAAACTCTTCTTTCTTTTCTTAAACTCCGTTCCAAGTCAAACTAGGACGTTCTTTTTGAAATGGAGGGAGTAATATCTTAGGGGTCTAATCTGATTAGGTTTAGTTTTATAATCCTAGTTTACACCTAGGGTTTTAGTTGAGAGTTCAAGAAGAGAAAAGAGGAGAAAGAGAAAGGATTGAAGCGTTCGTCGAGATTCTTGAGAGTTGTTGCGGATTGTCGCCATGGGATTAAGCCATAAAAGGTATGTAAGCTTCCATAGTATTGGGTCCTTTCACCCACACACCAATCATGATTTATTCAGCGTAATTTCGTTCTTGAAATTTAAAGAACAGAGTTCTTGATAAGTGTTCTTGAAGTTTCATTAAGTTTTGATGTAAGATTCTACTTGGGTCAACTTTAAACAACCATATCTCTTAGAATATTAAGAGTTACGTGAGCCATAACCTATCCAATTAAAGGTAATTGAATCTACTTTCCAACCCCACCAATTTCACGTCAATCCAATATCTGAGTAAAAAGTTATGACTATTTTAGTAACCTATACAGTGCTGTTACGAATTAGCCGACGGGAAAATATTGAAAATAATCATTTTTGTCTTTTTACCTCCAAGAAAACCATCAAAGAATTTCTTGACTAATAAAAAGCTCAAAACAATCAGATTTTCATCTTCACTCAAGAAAATCATAATTTTTGGCCATGGAGATTTCAGGAAACCAATTCATGAATCTCAAGAAAGGTATTCTTGATTGTTTACCTTCAAGCTAGGGTTTCGAGGCTTCTAATCAAGTTCTTCTTCAAGATTCTTCAAGAACCTTATTTTTTTTCAAGTACGTAAGGCTATCATAGTGTTGGACTAGTTCGTCTTCATGCCCTACATTTACTTTCAAATCATAGTGTTGAACTAGTTCGTCCTCATGCCCTACATCTACTTTCAAATTAGTAAAAGAGAAATCTAGGATTCTTTCTCTAGATTTGAGTATTCTTGAGATAAGTTGATTTTGAGTTCTTGAGTTCGTGTTTCTTTTAAAAGTTCTATTCCTAATTATCGAATTGATATATTGTTATTGAGATCCTCCATAAACATGAGATCATGAACCTTGAATCCATAATCCAATTCAAGGAAAGTTAGGATCAAAGTCAAGAGAAGTCAAGAGTCAAGTTAAGAGAAGTTCATAAAGTTTTCCAAAAGTCATTTGCAAACGTTTTAATTTTGTTTTAAGACTTAAGTTTTGAGTTCAATAAAGAATAAAGTTGAAGTTCTTTCTTCAAAAGTATATGGGGACTATGTATTCCCAAAGAATTTAAAATGTTTTCACATTTAAACTAGAAAGGAAACCTCGATTTTCAAAGAGCCTTCAGGATAGTTTTCAGAAAAGAGAAATAGCTTTCTAAATGAAGCAAACAGGGAAACTGAGATTTCCAAGATAACCTTTGAGTTAAGTTTTTGAGCACTAATCTCAAATCACAGAAGAAGTATGTTTTTAAACATAAAAAACTAAGTATATTTTTTGGAGTAGTATTGAGCACCGATATGGGGATGCGAGTTCATATTAACTCAAGTCTCCATAAACCATGTAGCCATCATGGGTAGAAAAGGGTCATACTTTTTAGATGAATCCTTTTCGTATAGACTAGTGGATCCACTTAGTGAGTTAGCTTTTTATATCACGACAAGGTATATGATGTGCCTCAACAGCGTGAGGTAAAACGTTGTATCATCACTACAGTTCTTAAGTGATGGTTGTCGGTTAGAGAAACTCCCACAATAGTATTTGCATGGTTCCTCAAGGGGTTCTGCTTAGTATGAATGGGGGTATGGGACTTCATTCATGCATTGCACAAGTAGACTTTGAGAGGGAGCATGGTATGTCTTTTATGATATTATGATTATGAGTTAACATCATGTTTTAAACAGTTTTCCTTTTTCTTTATATTGCACCTATTTTAAACTGCTTTATATTTAAATGAGTTCAGTTATGTTGAGTTGAGTTGAGCCAAGTAAGTTCTTCAGTTTCTTTCAGATTCTTTTCAAGCTTATGTTATGCTTTAGAATTTCCCTTACATGCTCGTACATTCCACGTACTGAGCCATTTGGCCTGCATCTTCTCATGATGCATACACAGGTATTCAGGATCATCAACAGGAGCTTCGTTGATACATCCATGAGTTCGAGTTAGCTATGGTGAGCCTCCTTGCTTCCGGAGGATTTCATTTACCTTTCAGTTATATCAGTTGTTAGGATGTCATGGGTCTTGTCCCGACTTCCATCTTTATCAGTTAGAGGCTTCATAGATAATCAGTATAGTTGAGAAGTTTGTATTATTTATCATTTATTTTATTAAATATTTTAAAGACTTAAGTTGCCTATTTTATGGCGAGTTGAATATATTATTTTTATTCTAAGTTGTTCATTTGAGTTAAAGTTTTGTAAAGTTGAGTTTATTGAATTTTATTCAGTTTTAAGCTTTTGCATGCTTAAGTTAGTCTTCCGCTTGTAGTCAACCATGATGAGGGTTCGCTTGGGGACCAACAATGGTCTTCGAGTGCCGGCCACGTCTAGAGTGTAGACTCGAATCGTGACAATGAGAAAGTAAATGTACGTGTCAACAATTTAAAAGAAACTATTAGTGATTATTTACACTAGTACTTCAATGATGGTATTTGTGGTACACTCATTATTTTCTTATATAGTCAAATTTTATTTTTAAATTTTTAGTTAATTGACACTAGAACTTTGTTCGATATTTTAGAATTTAAAATTAAACTACTTGAAGTTTATTATCTATCAATAAAGAAATTTAGAATAAGAATTACCAAGGTATTATAATGCACTTTTAATGGATTACAATTATTAACTTGAAGAATCAATCCCAAGTTATATAATAAAATACTTGACTTTATACGATCCTCAAGAAAGATTTTATTAAAGGTGTATTTAGTAATTAAACTAACTTTATTAATAACTCAACTCAAGTAAAAGCATTACAAAATATATACATCTTAGAATAATATGACAACTAGACCACACCTAGGCGTGAGAATAGAGTTAATCCCAAATGATATCATATCATTTGGTGAAATGTACCTAAGCAGAATCCATAGTTTAACTTTGATGGTAGGGTGATGAATGTTGATAACCATGCGGATGGTCAAGAAAATGGAGTCGAAGTCGATTTAGAGTTGAGACTGTAATTCAAAACTGCAATGTACGTACTCAAATGCAGAAGAAATACCTTACTTCATATCCAGTTTGTAGTCCTTTCCAATTTAGCACTTGAATGATGTTTTTCTTAATGACTTTGAGTCCTTCTACTTGGATGCTTTGGTTTATGCGGGGCGGGGCGGGGCAGGTGAGGGGCGGCCGGGCGGGTGCTAACAAATATTTTAACATTTTGAGCGGGGCGGGGCAGTTGCGGGTTGAAACAAATTGATGAAAATTCAATTTCGCTAGCATCACATATCTGGGCAGCAAAACCCATTTGGACTTATTAAAGTGTTTTTATTAACTGAATTTGAATTATGTATATTAAAGTTTTAAATGATCATTAAAAAATTCATATGTTTTTGATTTAGTATTTTTCATAATATTTATAACAGTTAAATTTGTAAACCCATTTCTCAAAATTTAAGTATTACAGTAAAGAAAGTAAATATCACGTGTAATTAAATAATAAAGTAAAAAAACACAAATACTTATCTGGGGCGGAACAAAAAAAAAAAATGTCATACGGAGCGGGGGCGGGGAGGGTTGAGCTTAACCCTCAAAATTTTTAATCTGCTTCACTTAATTTATTTATTTTCATTTTCAATCCGCTCCACCCCGCGCTGCTTGATATTTTTTTGATAAATATAAATTCATTTTTCATTAAGTTGTACTAATTTAATAGGATAGTGACTAGAAATTTTATTTTAAAGGTCAATTGAGAAACATGTAAAAAATTGTATTATTTTTTACTGAACCATTTTTATTCTATCTTGAATATTTTAGTAGCTTTAAAGAAATTATCTTAATCAATAATGTTTTGTTACTCTTATAACATGTAAAAAGTTAAAATTAAGTTTAATTTGAGCCCATATAAAAAACATTTACCCACAACCCTCCCCACCCTGCATTAGTTCTAAAAAAATCCACTTCAACCCGCCCTGCATCCTACCACCCCGTCCCTCATAGCTTTAAATCCACCCGCCCCTCATCAGCCCTGCTCAATTGTCATCCCTAATGGCTACTAGATACAAGATAAAATCTTATTAATATGTTTGGTTATAAAATATCAAACTAATTAATTAGAAAAAATCGTTCTAACACATTTATATATAAATATAAGTATTCTAACATTAGACGCAGTGACAGAATATATCGGCGGATTTACTGAGGTTCGTGGGTTGCCACGGCACTCACAAGCTTCGATGGAAACTCTAGTATATATAGGTATATATCTATAATATAATTATAAATATTAAACGTGTCACCTCTTGAATTCGACTTTCAACAAGAGCATCTAAATTAAAACGATGAACTTTTGCTCCTTTAGAGACATCTGATAATATTGAAACAATGCGGAGAAGATTAGCATGACTCATGGGCAAAGAATTTGTAGTATATATAATGGTAAATTGTCATCTTATTATTGTTCATATTTTTTTTAATTGATTTGTCATAGACCGAAAAGACGAATAATTTTTTTAATTGATTTGTCATAGACCGAAAAGACGAATAATTCGACTGAAGCCTAAAATTGATATAAACAATGAACCTACTTGACATCCAAAAACTTGAAATCCTAGATTCACCTCTGATCATTTGCTTGCTATTGTATTTATTTTCTTTTCCGTAGCTTCTATGCTATGTTTTTGAGTTATCGGTGTGGGTGACATGACACACTTTTTGGTTAGTCGGGGGAGCTTCGGGTGAGCTTTCCTCTTTTGGAGCTTTCTGTCAAAAAGGCTGATTTTGGTCAAACATATTTAGTAAATGAGAATATGAGATCTAATGAGATTTATATTAGTATCGTTAGCTCCAGTGATCGGGTCTAGTAAATATATTATAAATAGAGGCAATGAATCATGTTTTAAATTGTTAATATTGATTTTCTTTATTATCTTATCATTTGACTTCATATAAAAATCAAATACTCTTCTTGTTGGGAAAGACGCTTGCACAAAATAAAGTGCACTATAGGGCAATAGCGGAAGAAAGTCCAAGTTAAAACTTTTCCTTCTATTTGAACCAAGAGAAGACAAAATAATGCAAGAACAAAATTGTTTGGCCAACAAACAAATCAACCAAATAAGAAAAATAAATCAACACTGAAGACACCAAAGTTTAATGTGGAAAACCTCTTCGGTGTGAAGAGTAAAAACCACAAGGCCAGAGCTCTACTATAATCAACAAGAGTTACAAAAGTGTTCTCCAAAATGGCCATCAATTTGTTGTCAAATAGCGAGCAACACAACTACAAGATAGCACCAAAAAACTAGAGAAATAAAAGGAGCATAAACACCCAAATCGCATCTACTGTTCACGAGCAAAAATATGGAGCTACAGCCCTCTCTCAGTTCCCAATCAAAGATTAAGTTGCAAGGAACAAGCTGTCCAAAAATCAGCTCAATTGAATAAGAAACGAAACGAAAATCGCGATTTGAAATTGACTGCTAAGGTTTGTGTGAAAATCTGCACTCTCTCACTTTTCTCTCTATATGGCTGTTCTCAATCTCTTGTGATTCTTCTCCAAATAAGACCTAAAAGAAAATCTTACATATGCACCATAATATTAGGCTTATGGACAAAGTAAGCTTGTCAAATTTGAGCTAAATTTATCCACAAAAAAAGGAAGAAAGTCCAAAACTTTGAACTTTTATTTATCCACATTATGAAGGGGAAAAGGCCCAAAACCCAACACTTCTTGCTAATATAAACCAAATCTAGTTATTATGTTTACTCGTGAATTTTTAAATTTTTTGAATTCTAATTATATTATTCAAATATTTTCAATTTAAAATTTATGAACAATGATATGTGTATTATCTAATTACTTCAATATATTTTCAAGAAATATTATCCCCCACCCCTTCCCTATGTCTGTTTTGAGATGAAGAATTCATTGATTGATAATTTTAATGTGTACCTTCTTAATTTCTCTTCCTTTTATCATATTAAATCTTTTCGATCGAAGAGATTTAATAGGCGTGAAATGGTTCATTACATTTAGTAAATGTAGCATCTAAACTGTAAGCATTATTCTAATAGAGATTACTACACCACAATCGATGCTCCATAGTTGCAATTGAAAACAAACGTTATCCATATACTTTAATTTATTTAAATAATACTCAGAGTTGATAGAGTCAAAAATATTTGCACGTTCTTTAAAAAAAATCTTAGATCAGTAAATCTTGTTTTAAAAATAAAAAGAAAAAGATAAACGGAAAAATCATTAATCTTTAAATGTAAAAATATTATAATTAAATTATAAAAAATATTTCTAAAAATAAAGTGTAATTTTCTTGTCCACTGTCAGTGGAGAGAAGTTAATATCTTATTTAATCTTCAAATATTTCCTAAGACCTAAGACAATACTTCAATTATTGTAATTAAATTATCATAGTAATCACTATTTCTTAAGAGATGTGGAAAGTGCAAAATGGACAAGTAAAAATAAACGAAGAAAGCATGGTTCGTTTGGCCATATGACTTATGAGATGAAATTATGATATGAAATCATGATATAAAATCATATGAGAGGAAGTTGAGGTTTTATGTAGATGTAATATGACGTTTTTCTTTTACAAAATATAAACTTGTGGGTCATTTTTTGTTTTTAAAAATGTGAAATCATGATATGAAATTTCTAAATTAAGCTTTTTATAGAATTCGAAATCACATGTCCAAACACCTACCTAGTATGAATCAAATACTCCTTACTCCCCTTGTTCCTTTTTTGTCATCACAATTTCCTTGTTTAATATAATGTCATGCTATACCTCAACAATTTAAAGAACAGATCTATAAGAAAAGTACGGTATGAAATATAGTTATTATATAAATAGATTGATAGCTTCCAAGGAAGCTCTACTCCATTGAAGGACAAGGGTGAAGCTTTAGAAATTCCAAGGAGGCCCGTAACAAGATCTCAAACCAAGGAGTTCAATGATAAGCTCAATGGGCTTCAATCGCTGATCCAAAGGTTTTTTATTGGGGAAGAAGAGCTCAAGCCCAAGGGAGAGGAATTGTCCAAATGCTACAATTATTTGGTGGCCCAAATTCAAGCCCAAGATGAGGAATTTTAAGGTCCAATTTCGTGCAAAAAAGGTCAAGAAGAGTCCAAGAATCAGCCACAACAAGAGTTGCTTTCTGCCCAAGTTTTGAGAGAAGACTAGTCAAACTTTCCAAGATTGTCAAGATTCTTTTCCTAGTTGGGATTTACCTTATTTATTTATTTATATATAGGTTATTAATATTTTCCTTAGTCTATTTATGGTCTCCTAAGTACCATTTAATGCTTTCCTAGAAGTACTAAATTTGTTCCTAGTTAGATTACTTTATTTCCTTTCTAGAGTAGGATTCCTTGTAATTGTTTTTTTAGGGTTTGGCTTCTTGGACGTTTTCCCCTTCTCCTATATATAGGAGTCCTTTTCATTCATTAAAGACAATTTAGATTGATATTAATAATATTTGAGAGAGTTCTTTGAACCTTTGTGACTTGTTCTTTGAGAATTTATCTTTAAACCTTTACTAGTTTCATAGTTTAAGGTATAAAGTAACTTCTTCTTGTGATATCTTTGGTTTCTTTTTGGTATTCTTTAGAAGGTGATTAGTTTCTACATACTAATTATTGTTTTTAGTTACTCATAAAGCGGTCAAGATCCGAATCTATCGTTTTGATTTGTTTTCTCAAGTAAAGGCGTTAGATTTCTTCCATAAATCTATACGTTGTCACTTGGATCTTTTCAAGGCCTTAGAACATCTAATCCTTGGAAATTCGTGGATCTTTCCTTCGAATTTCCCATATCTTTATTTAGTTTTTTTGTTTCTTTTCTTTGTGCTTCCGCATTCTAATATTCAATTCTCTAATTGTGATCTCTCTTAACCTTGCTGTTATCATAGATACAATAAATGATATAATAGAATTATTAGATATTCTAAAAACGGACAAAATGAAAAGAAAAAAATAAGGTAATCACGCGATGTCTTCATATTGTGTTCGGGATGATTGGTTGCATCCTCTCTTGCACTTGAGGGTAGGTTTAAAAAAAGGACAAATTACTTAACTACACTCCTTTACTTACCTTAATATCCATTTATCCCTACTTATTTCAAAATTTTCAAAAATCCCTTATTTACCTATGTATCCCACATGTATCCCATGCACAACGCTATGTATCCCGCTATGTGGAATGTATCAAACGTTACGTATCTCGTGCACAATGCTATGTATCCCGCCTGTATCCCGTGTACAACGCTATGTATCCCGCTATGTGGAATGTATCAAACCTAATGTGTCCCATGCACGACGCTATGTATCCCGCTATGTGAAATGTATCAAACCTAATGTATCCCGTGCACAACGCTATGTATCCCGCAAACATCATTTTTAAGGGATTATTGGTAAATAGAAAACTAGAGGGATAGGATGTTATTTAATACTTATAATATGTGGTTCCTATAATTTATACTTAAAAAAATACAAAGAATCCAAACATATTGAAGCTACGTCACAACACTGTCGCAATACCGTAACAAATTGTTGTCGTTTAGGATAATAAATAGTAACCCAATCTAGTTCTATATACCCTTGAAAGAGAATTTCTCCATTTTTTGTAAGATGCAAGAACTTTTTCTCTCGAACAAGCAAACCGCAAACCGCAAACAGTAGGCCAGTCGCAAATGTTCAATAACCGTTTCCAGCCATCTTGTTCCATAATTCATATTTGCAATTCTCTACTCAAAGTTTTCCCGCCATATAAACTAAGACAACCTTTTAGAGTAATCAAACGAAAGAAGTCTTCCTCGCCTACAAAATCCGAATTTGGTGTTGGAAATTTTTTTACTTCATCTAAAGTCACGTCAAATTAAAGTACATGACAGTAGAATAGCTCAGTCCTCATCCTACTAGCTTTTGACTAATAATGTTGTCCTCGTGGTCAATGAAGTGAGACAAGAACTGAGAGGTCTCAAGTTCAAGTCCGAGCATAGGCAAGAAAAACACTAGGTGTTTCTCCTATGCTTTAGGAGAATTACCCTATAGAAATTTAAACAACAATCAAAGCAAACATTGTATATAAACTAACAACGAACAATCTTAATAGCTCAATTGATTAACTAAACAAATTTTCACCTCCAGGATACAAGAGCCGAATCACAAAAGTGTAACTCAACAAACTCTGGACAAGAGTTGAGTCCAAAGTTCCACAAAAAGAACACTTCCCTTCAACTAATAAGAAGTCTCTTTTTTTACTAACTTTTATGCACTCTATATTTTCTTGTGTATATCCCAAACCAAATGAAGATCATCACTATTTATAATAGAAAAGTTTTCCTAGCAAATAATAAAAAGATAATAAGGTAGTTAATAGTGAAGATGAATAGCCTAGAGATTACATATGTTAAACACTTTAACATAATTTATGTTAAATTATGCCTCACTTCTGACAGGAGTGAATAGGAATTGCTAAACACTTTAACATAATTAAAAAAATATTAAAATGCTTATAGAACCTCACATAACCAACGGGTTTTAAAAAATACTAAGTATCCAAACATATTGAATCTACGGAATCAATGTAGCTACGCGGCCTGTTTAATAAGGCAATGTCAAAACAATGTAAATATAAGTTAAACTTTTGAATTCTATTACAATTTTAAATTATTTAATTTACTTGAAGATCATAGATAATCATCTATATAGTTGACATAGACTTGTATGGGCTTGTTCATCCCCCAACTTAGAGAAGTCAATTGCATTATGCATACGGAATTTGTCCACAATTATAACATATCAAATGTAATTCTATAAAATGATATATCAAATGTAATTCTATAAAATGATATATGAAGAAAGTAAATGTATATGCCAACAATTTAAAAGAAGCTATTAGTAATTATTTACCCTAGTACTTCAATGAGGGTATTTGTGGTACATTCATTATTTTCTTATATAGTCAAATTTTATTTTTAAGTTTTTTAATAATTGACAGTAGAACTTTGTTTAATGTTTTAGAATTTAAAATTAAATTACTTGAAGTTTATTATCTATCAATAAACAAATTTAGAATAAGAACCAAGGTATTATAATGCACGTAATGGATTAAAATTATTAACTTGGAGAATCAATCCCAAGTTTTATACTCCTCCGTCCCATTTTATATGTCATCCCTTTCTATAAATAGTTGGACCACAATACTTGTCATTTTATAAAATTATGCATAAATTACCATATTTTACCTATTATACCCTTGATAGATTAGTTAATAAATCTTGAAAATGTATTCATCATTTATTATAAAGTTGACTTAAGAAAACATTAAATAAGGGTAGAAGGGTAAAGTTACATCATTTCTTAATGCAAGTGCAAAGTAAAAAGATGACATATAAAATGGGACGGAGGGAATAATAAAATACTTGACTTTATATGATCCTTAAAATATTGCGTGCTTCGCAAACTAGAAAAAATTCGAAAACCACAACAAATAGTTGTAGTTGACAATCAAGAAGGAGAAGAAGCTGTTGTTCAAGATACACTACAATAAAAATAACTTTTAGCGGTAATAAATATTGACATTAATAAAGAGTGTTAAAGTCTTTACCGCATTAGTTAAGTGTCATTAGAACCAATGTCACCAAAGGCTTTAGGGACATATACAAAGAGTGCTAATTGCAGCTAAAAATACATATTTAGCGGCAATTAAAAATTAATTACCGCTAATGATCATTTTTGATGCAGTGATAATGAACATCAAATTGCAAATGAGGATCTTTATTTGGAATTGCACCTTTGATTCGAAAATGCAAAAAATAGAGAAAGCCTATATACACTTCTAGAGTTCTAGTACAATTAGTATAGAACATAACTCTTAGTTTGTCTTTCTTTTAGTTATTATACGTTACAAAAATGAATGTCGTCTTCTTCTTTTGGTAACTATTTTTTTTTGAACTTTGATACATTTTATTTATCTTAAATCAAGACTACGAGATTCATAAGTGTTCTTTATTTTTTAGAGTTCGTGTCAAGTTAAAAACCAAAAAAATAAATTGAAACAGAGGACTAGTTGAAAACTTTTTCATTTATGATAAGAATGGAGTATTATCAATACTAGTACACGTAACCGTGCGTTGCGCGGATAATGTAAAATATATTAAGTTTTTATATTAAAAATATTTAATAAGATGTATTATGTTGAAAGTTTTGTATAATTTGTTTTCCAGTTTTAACATACATGTGAGAATAGAGCTATAATGATGTTAATATTATGCAGATTCCGATATTTGAATGTTGATTGGCATTATGTTATTTATTTTGTCTTTGTTTTTGCAATATGTTGTTACTATTTGTGTAGTCATAATTATGTCATGTTTTATTTCAATGTGAAACTTTTGTATACTAATTCGAATTTAGTCGGACTCTAATGTTGATATCGAACATCGAGTGAAAAATAAAAGATAAGTTTTTTAATATGTGTCAATAATGCTAAAACTTTAAAATTAATTAAATATAAAATTATCAACTGATAAACAACTGAACCAATGTTACATATTGTATATTTAATGAGATCTCCTATTTGTTTGATATAGGATTTTTAAGTCATATTCCCTTACTTTTCGTTTTAATAATTACACTCTTTTATATTCATAATCTATATCGCCATTCAAATCGAGTTGCATGTCCCTCATTTCAATTCATGTTGGATTTGGATCCTCTATAATAGAGATACTCTCCAATTAAATTTAGTATAAACTTAAAAGTACAATAATTAGTGATGTCCATGTGATTATAATATGTCAATTTTACCTTCTTAGCTAAATTCAAAAAAGCTTTATTTAATTTCTTCCTCCGACAGAATATAATTCAAGCTTCGTCAATACAAATTAGGAAAAATACTTGATTTAGAAACAATTACGAAAAAGGCAGTGGAAGCACAGTGCCAAAAAAATAAGTTATACTTTGGTGATAATATTTATCAACCAATTATAGCAATAGACAAAAAGTCTCGCCAAAAATATTAACATTAAAAGAAAGTAAATTCACGAAGAGAATTTGAAGGATAAAATAGAGCAGAGTAAAAGCAAATTAAATTTAATGAGAACAATTAAAAACTCTTTACATTACCTGAGTATTGTAGAATTCTCACAACGTCATAGTTAGCCATTTAAAAAAAAAAAAATCAAAACAAAAAAGAGATAATCTCTTTTTTTTAAAAAAAAAATAAATAAATAAAAAGAATCTTACTAAATATGGTAACTTTGTAACCGAGTCTTACAATTCAGTAATTCATACAGTTAGTGTGTGTTACAGATAGTGCTTATCATTAGTTTTTTTTTTAGTTATATTATTTTTAAATTTTCAAATCAATTTATCTAACAAAAAAAATTGAAATTGTACTCCACCTACAATCCAGCATCAAATAGATTATCCGAAATAATATAATTTTTATAGTAAAAAACTTTCTCCATCACTATAGATTTTAAGGAATAATAACACAATATTTCTGAACAATATGTTACATGTTTTCCATAAATACATGTAAGCACTTAATAGAAGAAAAATAATAATGCACTTCTACTCCTATTAAAAATTAAAATATAAATCTGCAAGAAAGAAGAAATACCCCAAACAGGTTAGCAGATATTTAGCAAAAGGCAAGTAAGATTACAATCATTACAGATGATTAGAATATGCTTAAATAAATTATGAAGTAGAAATAGATGTTATGAATGAACAATCGATTATAAAAAGATACTAAATAAACCAACAAAATGCTTACAACTATTTTCAATTTTGTATTAATAACGATGCCAAATGGCGCTCTTTGTAAATTAAAGAATCAACGGAAAAGGGTTAAAATTGCTCCCGAACTATATGAAATAGACTATTTATACCCTTCGTTACATTTTGGGATAAAAAATGCCCCTGATGTTATCCTAAGAGACCACAAATACCCTCAAGAGTTAACACCCCAAATTTTTGTTGACGTGGCAAGCCACGTGGGACTAATCCTTCCACCTAAGCGTTGCCAACTAGGATTCACTACAAAAGAACTTGACTTTTAGTCGCCACAAAATCCCAAAATATTGCCACTAAAGGTTATGAGTGATTTTTAGTGGCGACTAAGGCTCCAACAACCATTCGCTAGTAAAACCTATTTTTTCAACAAAAAAATATGATAATTAATTTTCGATTGCGACCTAATTTTCTAAAATAAATAACTTGCAATATCCATATTAAAAACATCCAATATTATTACGAAAAATAATCAAAATTACTTCTCAATTCAAATCTCCTACTATATATATATATATAATGTATCATTGTACATTTTATACATTTACATATGACATAAAAATAAAACATATAGTGTCTTCAAACTCCTACTTAATCGATATCATATTTGGTTTTTTAAAAACAGTGAAGAAAAAACACAAAATTAGAATTTAATGTTAAAACCTTTTAGTGACGATTTTCTGGGCTTTTGTGGCGACTGTTGTTGCCGCTAAAGGTCTAGTTCTTTTGTAGTGAATCCTAGTTGGCAACGCTTAGGTGGAAGGATTAGTCCCACGTGGCTTGCCACGTCAACAAAAATTTGGGGTGTTAACTCTTGAGGGTATTTGTGGTCTCTTAGGATAACATCAGGGGCATTTTTTATCCCAAAATGTAACGAAGGGTATAAATGGTCTATTTCATATAGTTTGGGGGCAATTTTGACCCTTTTCCGTTAATTTAAAAAACTAAAAAGTTGAATAATTTCGTGGTGCTGCCTTATCTTTTTGTAGTGTTTTTTATTTTTGTTTTTATTTTAAAATTTTGATTTTAAAATTAATTTTAACAATTCATTAATTTTGTTTTGTGTTAGTTGATGACATGTGGTTTTTTTTCTTCAAAAATTTGAATTTATAATATTTAATTGGTTATATAATGACTTTTTATTTAAAAATTTGAAAATTATGGCGCTGATATTTGACGTTTTTTCTTCTCCTATTATATATAGATAGATTTGTTATGGAAAGATAGTTAAAAATATTTTCCCACAAAAAAGTAATGACATACGTTACATCACATATTTTGTAGAACTATTTTAAAACTATTTATAAATTTTAAAAACTGCTTTAAAATCATTTTTTTAAAATAGTAATTTATTATTTAACCCTATTACTTGTAATTAATTTTAATTATTTAAAAAAGAAATATGAAATTATTTAGTTGGTTAATTTTAAATACAGATTTTTAAAAAATTAAATTGAATTTTAAAATTGTTGAATTTTTGTGGTGATGACACGTGTCACTTTTTACTTCTCCTATTATATATAGATAGATGATGAAAAATTACATTGTGAAATGTTAGTCAAAGTTTTTATAGTTTGATTCTAAAAGAGGAAACTATAAACTACGTTGATAAATATTTGCTTATAATTGCTTTTATTCAATTCATTTGTGCTGAAACTATAGGGTTCCGAAAAAGTAGAAGTACTAATGGTAGATCCAGGGGCATTAAAATGTGCGAACCTAAACACAAAGACATTTAAGAAAATGAAAAATCTGAGGGTGCTTAAAATCGATGAGTTACATATTAATGGAGATTTCGAGCTGTTGTCCAAGGAACTCATATTAATCGATGAGTTACGCTAGCTAAGTGTGTTTTTGACTGGTAACTGTTTAGTTTACAATTTCTTTTGTACTGTTTATTGCAGCTGAATGAATGATAAGTCTTAACTTACATAACTATATTTGCTTTTTTCTTTTAGTGCTGTAAAAGTTTGAAGAAGCTGGATCTCTCTGATAGCAAGCGCCTCGTAAGACCTCTAAACTTCAATTAATATGAATATTGTAATTAAATTATCATAGTAATCACTATTTCTTAAGAGATGTATAAAGTGCAAAATGAACAAGTAAAAATAAACGAAGGAACAACATGGTTCGTTTGGCCATATGACTTATGAGATGAAATTATGATTTGAAATCACGACATAAATTCATATGAGATGAAGTTGAGGTTTTATGTACATGTAATATGAATGATTGATTGCTTCCTCTCTTGCGCTTGAGGGTAGGTTTAAAAAATACAAAGTATCCAAACATATTGAAGCTACGTCATAACACTGTCGCAGTACTGTAACACATTGTTGTCGTTTAGGATAATAAATGGTAAGCCAATCTAATTCTTTATATCCTTGAAAGAGAACTTCTCCATTTTTTGTAAGATGCAAGAACTTTTTCTCTCGAACAAACAAACCGCAAGCAGTAGGCAAGTTGCAAATGTTCAATAACCGTTTCCAGCCATCTTGTTCCCTAATCCATACTTACAATTCTCTACTCCGAGTTTTCCCGCCATATAAACTAAGACAACCATTTATAGTAATCAAACGAAACAAGTCTTCCTCGCCTACAAAATCCAAATCCAAATTTGGTGATGGAAATTTTCTTACTTCATCTGAAGTCACGTCAAAGTACATGATGGTAGAAGTTGTATCCACGTATTGATCAATTAACTTGTTCATAGACCAAAATGTTGTACCATCTTGAGTGGTAATCCCTTTAGTACAGTATCTACTAGGGTAATATGGTTGTACTAGATGAGGGGGACTTGAGTAAACAACATAAAAAGATTTAAAGATTATTATAACCTTGTAGTCATCGATCCTAGAATCATAGCACAAACCACAAGCATTTGGAGAATCATCATTGTATTTCACATAAGGACATTCAAGAATTCGATATTCTCTAGTGGATGGATTCAACAAAAGATAAGTTTTGTAGGCCATAGGGTTCTTTAGAAGAAGCAAGCCATCACATGAGCCAGAGATTTCAGAGTCTTGGAATCCTTTTGGAGGAAAAAATTGGTTATGATGATCGATCCTAATTAATTGGGGACTTTCCGGATCTCTAAATACAAAATCACTACTATATCTTTCTCGTAGGAGTAGCTTCTCACGGCCTACTGCTTTGGAATGATCACGGTGCATGGTGCTTTTTAAAATTTCTATCACATATCGTAGCTTTCCATGACTTAGAAACTGATTTAAAACGCAACAAACTTTTAATTGGAAGACAAATAAACATGGAAAACACAATATCATCAGATGGAAGAATATCATGTTTAAGGACCGTTCTTAAAATTTTCTTTGACATTATGTCTGTTTTTTTGGTTTGGAGAAAATTAAATGGCAGCTTTTATTAGTAGGGATGTGTATATAAGGTTAATTTAGTAGATGAAGGTATATATAGGATTCGTGCTTGTATTAGGATTAAATTATTAATAAATACTTTCCTTTAGCGGCCTGTATTAGGATTAGGTATAGGCATATATAAATTACTTAAATACATATCTTATTTTTTAAGATAATCTTTAAAATTTTCTACCATTTAAAAAAAAAATATATGTATCCAAATGTCCTATCCCTTCTCTAATATATCTCTCCCATATGTATCCGATATCTCTCTCCTATGTATCCATATGACTGTGTATCCGATATATCTCTCCCCTATGTATATGTATCCAAAATTCATAAATTTTTAAGTATTTTTTGTAATTCGAAAAAGAATAGGAAAATAATGTAATAAACTCTTAACAAGTATATATAGGAGAAGGTAGCATTATTGGACTAGCTAAAGGTTGCTAAGCTTGGCCCAAGCCCATCTAGCTTTTCGAAGCCAATTGCATACAGAATTTGTCTACAATTATCAAACACCTACTAGCTCCAGTTTCATTAATAATATCAGTCAAAGTCTACAAAATACACATAGGAATTAGGATATCAAAAATGATAATAGGTTCAACTAACATCTAGCCTTATGGTGTACATATTTGTTACTTCTGGGAGGGATCTGCTGAAACATCGAAACCCGGAGGAACAAATACAACATCGTCCCACTGTGATGTCGAAGAATCCTGCAAAAATATGTTCATACTTTGTCAACCGCACAGACTACATTTTGAACCATGGTACAAACATAAACTCGGTATTTAAATGGAGAAAGGTAGAGGGGCGAGCTCATCCATCATTGAGTTTTGAATCGTGACCTAGCAGGCCCTCGAGGGATTTCTTGGTTGTCAAAAATATGAATTATAAATATAAGCGGTTAAAATGAGTAGAGGACGACAGAACTTCGTTGAGGATTCTTACCTTCATACCTTGTATTATATCCTCCAGAACGCCAACCTTGTCAAATCAGATGAAAATTCTCGGTGATGAAGCTAAGACACCAACAATGGATAAACAGTAAAAACCAACAGACGTACCTGAATATCTCCTTTCAAAGCAGGATTCAATCGCCCTTGCTGCTGAGAAGCTCTTACTAGTGAACTCTCTAGGTCCTCCTGCATAAGTTGACGAAATTTCAAGAAGGGAAATATAGCATTGTATCACATTAGAGGATAGTGTATACTAACTCAAGACAATTAGCTTACCTTCCTGAAGAAAACAGGACGATATCTCTTGTTTTGGCTTCTTAGAATTAAGCTCCTCGACTGTAAATAAAAATCAATCAGATTTATAGTTGTCATTTTCAATTTATGAGGTCGAAAAGTACAAAGGACCTTTATGTGCATGAAATTGCCAGCCCACAATGGATATAATCTTCGAATCTAACAATACAAAATCTGTTGTGAAATTATCTGAATGTGATATTCAATATGTTGGCATGCAACTTATTTTTATTCTTTTTTTTTAAAGGTGGTGTCCGCAACAAGTTGCACGCACCTTGACAAGTCCACTGGATCGTACCAGTGCAAGTATTGGATTACTCTACCCGCCAAAACATCGATAAATGGGAAGAAATCACCTAAACTTTTTTGACTTTGCTAGGATTGGATACATGGTCTTCCATAGTCTTCATTCCAACTTCAACAAGCAATAGGACATACTTCTGAGTACATTTTGGCATGGTTCCAAACTAATCCAACACCGAAACAATTTTCAACTAACATTTGACACCATTTTTTTAACTGATTAGATTTAAGCAAACTGTGAAACATCGGAACACCTTCATATGTTCTAAAGTTAAATTTGCATCATGCTATACAGGCGTGAGGAGTCAAAGGATAGCAACATCCAAGACGGTGAAAAAGAGCAATGCTAAGTTGTTTGAAATGCTTGGACAGCATTTTGGGTGGATTAATTCTTCTTTTTACGTTAATCACTTTGGGCATTTAATACAACACAGAGCTTTAAAACAGATTGGGTTTTGTCCAGGTTTGAAGGTACCGGATGTTTCCCTGATTAATCTATCAGTTCTTTTGGCTACAAGTAAAAGAGAAGGCAATTCCATCTGCAGATCTGTGAAGTGCATCAATTGACTGTATTGGTATTGTGTCTATGGGGTCCTCTTCCTCGTCAACAGACCAATGTTATCAAATTGTGTCTATGGGGTCCTCTTCCTCATCAACAGACCAATGTTATCAAAGGCGAAAAGCATAAAACAGCATCTAAGATCAGTTGGGGCTTTAAGCGCAAAGTGAAATTGAAAAAAGGGTTGCAATAAAGTGAAATATAAATTGTTAAACCTTTTCAGGATTACGCTCTCAATGAAAAGGAGAAGTATGCCTTAGAGGCCTGATGGCGACACTGAAGCGCCTGCTAAGCAAGGTGAAACACTCAATATGTTTTGCACCTTGCTTCAGGCCTTAAGTGTGCCTTTGACAACACTGCAACTGACGTAGTCATCCTAGTTAAGATCATATTTCATTTAAAGCAGATGAAGCGAGCAAAACACAGGAGGACATAGAAGTAAGCACAATTGTTAAGGCAGATGAGCATTTCAGTGTAGCTATAAATATCAATTATAGCTGAACACGTACCTGAAAAACTGGAACGCCATAAAAGCTCTCATC
This sequence comes from Solanum stenotomum, assembly GCF_019186545.1. Taxonomy (NCBI): domain Eukaryota; kingdom Viridiplantae; phylum Streptophyta; class Magnoliopsida; order Solanales; family Solanaceae; genus Solanum; species Solanum stenotomum. The sequence goes on along the minus strand of NW_026028480.1, from coordinate 497,052 downwards.
AGTCGTTCCAGTCCTTTCCCTTTCCTAGTTAAAAAAGGCAGTAGAATACAATCAACTTTAGATTATAGAAGGAAAACTAATGGTGCACAAAATGATATGTTAAACATGCTGACTAAAATTCTATGCACAAAACCATTTTTGGCATTATCCTCACAGCAATATCACTTAAAAATGAGGTCTCCTACCATTTGACGGACCGATTTTATGTCATGATACTATGTTTTGGTCCACAACTGGTATATACCTAATCTTTGTTAGGTATAAAGAAACTTACTGAGCAACAACTATCTTTTCATCCACTTTAATCCAAAAGCACCATCTGTCTATTACTAATTTATCCTTAAGAAGGATAACATTTTAATACTCATCTGAAGTGCCACAAATTTTCGGATTTAGTGTCAAGCAAAAGTCCTTCAGGCAAAAGTTTCTACTACTTATTGTACATGAAGTACATTTCAGAACTTAGATAGTCGAAAACATTGGAATACTTTGCAATAATCATGAACCCCGAAGCTATGAAAGTCTTCCATAATAGATTAATGGAGACCCCCAAAGCAAATAACCCTTTTAATTTATTAAGAACAGAAGAAACTGATTGACGTAACGACAACACTTCTTTAAGGTAGACAAGCAAACCAGTATAAAATTCTTTTTTTTTTTGATGACAAGGGAAACCCGCAGCCGCTACCCTTTGGGTGCGCACAGGGTAAAACCCCCGCTCCTATGCAATAGCTCGCAAACCACATAGGAGAGGTAACCCGCACTAGGCAAGCCTGGTACGACGAGCTCGACCCAGAAGGCAAACCCCTTGCTTTCGCTGGCAAGGGGTTTCGAACTTAAGACCTCCAACATGGAAGTCCCAAGCTCAAACCACTGGGCCACCCCGAAGGGTAAAACCAGTATAAAATTCTTGAGACACCACTATGACGGCATGAGTACTCATAAACTTTCTTATAGATTTAAGAACACGCTTAGTCTACAACAAATTTACAAAATTTAGTATGGCTAGATATGCACCTTTATTGCATTCTTTACTTGAGATGCCTCTGGTATTAACCTGAAAGCAACTCCATCAACTTTGAGCTGGAAAACCTGCATCATTGACCATCAATTAGACAGAATAACGATTTTCTTCTGCAATCAAGAATCCAACTATCACCCTTGGACAATCAAAAGACAGTTACTAGCGCAGTCCTCATCCTACTCGCTTTTGACTAATAATGTTGTCCTCGTGGTCAATTAAGTGAGACAAGAACTGAGAGGTCTCAAGTTCAAGTCCGAGCATAGGCAAGAAAAACACTAGGTGTTTCTTCTATGTTTTAGGAGAATTACCCTATAAAAATTTAAACAACAATCAAAGCAAACATTGTATATAAACTATCAACGAACAATCTAAATAGCTCAATTGATTAACTAAACAAATTTTCACCGTTCGATTCCCCTTCTTGTAATCCCCTCCCTTACCCCCAACAAGCTGTCAGTCCAGCACAGCTAAAACATAACACAATAATCACATCTCAATACACAACAACAGCAAAATGAAGCTAACCTTGTTGAGAGCAACAGGAACAACCCGAGAACCGTTTCGCATAGTGGGGTCCATTGATTCCATCTGCTGACGAAGTGCTTCAGCATCAGCTTCACTAAAGCAAAGCAACCCCAAACTTTTTCCAGTACTAACACCCGAAACCAACACAAATTCTTGAGAAGCATTGCTAAGGGCATAAACAGGTACTCCACCCAACCGCTCTTCGATTGTTTCAGTAGATAAAGATTGCTTTTTTACACCAATTTTAGCCCATAGAGGTGAATTTTGAGAAGAATTAAGGGTGTTGAGTTGGGGAATAGTGGTTTGAAGGAAATTGGTGAAATGGGTCTGCAGATTCTTGAAGGTTTGTTGGAGCTGTAGGTGTGGTGGTGCTGCTGGAGAAGATGATGATTGTTTCGAGTTGAAGAAATTCATGACTTTTTTTCTCTCTCTGTTTGGGAGCAATTACAGAGGAAATGGGTAAAAGGGTTTTTGAGGTTTTAATAGCAGCTAAAGATTTTGAGGAGTAACAAAAGAAAGTACGAATTAGGCGTAATACATGAACGTGTCATCTAATTTAGCCTTGACAATTTAAATCTTACACAATATTGTATGTAGTGTTCTACCTAATTTAGCCTTGACGATTTAAATCTTACACTATTATGTTATGTATGACGTATTAGTTGAAGCTGCTGAGGCTAAGGCAAAAAACACGCTTATGTATTAGTTGATTAAATAACAAATTTAAGTGTCTACTATATTCAAATCGATTTATGCATATCTCAATTTGTTATCTTGATCAACACAAATATCAAGTAATTATGTTAGGTAATAAAGTATGAACAAATGAAAAAAAAAAAACTCTAGATACACAGCTTATTTTACCATATTTTCTAAAATTTTCTACAATTTGAAAAAATTACAAAAATCTCTACTCTCTCCCCTATTCTCAGATACATCACTTTACGTGATGTATCAATCGAATACATCATATCACTTTATGTGATGTATTCACACGTTAAGTGATGTATTTAAAATTGAGACGCAACAATCGGAACGCAATGTATTGAGGCATTTTGAGATATATCGAGACATTTTGAGACGCAAAATTAGTATAGTGAATTGTCAAGTGGTAGCTTGTTGGACTATTTTCTTGATCATCATTAAGCCTTCATTTTTACAAATTGGACTAAACAACCGCACTTTCTTCAAACTAAATGAATGAAAGCTCCATATTTTAAACCCCCATGGCTTCGAAAATCCATTTAAATGTCACCACTGCACTCATAATGAAAAACTCTTATTACAAATAGAAATAGTAGAGTAATAATGTAATTGCCTTAATCAACAAAAAGTTGACATGGGTTACAACATCATCACATGAAGCAAAAGAAAATTGCAATTGCATTTAACAAAGAAAATATGAGTTTGAACATATAGAATGGTAAGAGAATACTACTTGAAAGGGTTTTACGAATCTAAAGAGAACAAAGTTTTCCAGTATATATGATACGGTCCTCTCCCATGTATTTCGACTTGTCTAAAGCATTTTGTTTTTAAGTCATAGAAGATGACGACCATCATCACCCCCAATTGTTGACGGAATATTATTTCTTCATTCCATGAGCTGTAAAAACAACCTAATTCCTCAGGGTCGAACCTTACCCCCAAATTGATACTATACTCCTTCGCCCAACTACAACTTACCTCATCTTTCAGTATCCACAAGTCTAGAATTGAACTCTTGAGAAAGTTAGCATAGTCTGGTAGGCAGACCGTCCCTTTCAAATCCATCAAATCCAATCCCTGAAAATCAACAAAAGCTGATGGGCAACATATAGATATAAATTTTTCATTTTCAAATTCAAATGACATAACTCGAGGTTGGCCATAGTAAACTACTTTATCCTTTGCCAACCAATACATACATTCATTAACTAACACCCCGGGAAAAACCGGATGATATGGAGGTTGCTGCGCGATTTCTTTCCATCTACTATTCAAAATGCCCCCACTATTTAGAGTAAAAACTTCACATCTTAGCTGCGTAAGGACAACATCAACAGGAAGAGTACCGGGGGGACCCATATAGAAAAAACGCACCACTTTGTATTCCTTCTTTGAATGAAGATATCCAAAACCAAAATGTTCATATCCAGGGATAGCAGAAGGTGAACACTCGGGCAATTCACGTAATTGATGGATGGCGGGATTGCACAAATAAATACGACAATCTGTTGAAAGGCAAACCAAACCAGCGCTTACAGTCCAGCGGCTACAATGGATTTGTCTATCAGGATAGTGAGTGATTGTGTACAAATCCTCATTTCTTCCTTCCATGTCAAGTGAAACAAATTGTAGTTTCAACTTACCTGACCGGCGCAAATAACGGAATGTTTTCACAAAGAGAAGTTGAGGGGCATTTTCCATCAACTGTTGTTTCTGATGAGAACAAAGGAACATAGGACTAATAATACATTCATTCCATGACTTGGATATGCACCTTGAGATGGATAATGTTTTCACCGTGCATTTTAGAAAAATACAAGTTAAAACATCACCAGACAGCTTATTAAATTGATCACTACTATTCTCTTCCTCCTTTATGACGATACTGCTACATTTCTTCCTCCTTCGTATTGATATTTCCTTCTTCTTGTTAGGCTACAATGGATGTCGCAAACAAATATATCTTATGATGCAACGCGGCATAGTTAAAAGCCAAAAAACACAAGAGAGCGCCCTGGACTCATTACATTAATATATCAAGAGTTGTGCTTTTAAAGACAAAGTTCATTCGCGAAGCAATGAACCTACGCTTCAGAACTTGAGCACGCCTTTAATAACACTGCTTAATTCAAGTAACTTTGTCTATCAGAAAATATTATTGACTACTCATTATCAATAATTTATTGAAATTTGGAATGAGATCAGTTTGATTTGTCTTACTTTTACCTTTTTACTCTATTTCCAATCCTAGAATGTCTCTGTATTTTTTCATACTCATTCTTTTACTCTTTAATTTTATTTATGACAAGGAAAATCCGCAGCCGTATAGGGTAAAACCCTGTCTACCTTCTCAAGCCTCTCTACCATACCCTTAGAAAGTGATAACAGATGACCTCCATTACTAAATGGAAGAACTTTTCAAACTAGTTGATAGTTGTTCCTCCAATGCAATAGAAGGAAACCACATAAGAGAATAACCCCGCACTAAGTGCCACGAGGTCGACCTAGGTAACTTTTAAATTCTAACTAAAAGGACATATTATACATATCCGTAATTTAAGACCACAAGATTTAACAGTGTCTTTATTTCTTGAATTCTAGGCCAAGTTCAAAACCAAACGAACAAATTGTACTAGAAAACAACAACATACCAAGTGTGCATCCAAGAGCTTAATCTAGATCTAGCCATCATTGAATAACATAGACAACAACATAGTCAGTATAATCAAACAAGTGGGGTATGGGGAAACATAGAACAAAAATAGTATTGTGAATTTTTTTTTTTTTTTTTAAAGTCCATTGGTTAACTTTTGTGTAAATTGATGAAAGCAATGAATATTTCATCATAAGATTTGCAAAGCAGTGAACTTCTGTGTAAAAAAATTAAAATATGGTTGACAAAAAGCAACAATTAGTTGGCAAAGGTGGTACCTTTTTTTCTTTGCTTCGAGTTACTTTCACCATTTTTCCTATGAATTGAGGGAGTGAATGAGAGAGAAAAGAGGTCGAAAAAGTATAATATAGGACTTTCTAGTTTCTTTTTAAAGAATTTTAACCCTATTTAACAAGGTATTAAACCTACGTATTTTTAATAAAAAAGGGCAACTTTTAAAAGTGATTATAGTTTGAACTTAATTAGGATCTATAGCTATAGTTTGTTAATATAAATTATAATTACAATTTACATGTTAGGGAAGGAGAGAGACGAGCGAGACTAGAAGAGTGAGGACAGAGGGGAGCATAAGAGAGAGAGGGGGGGAGGAGAGAGACGAGCAGATCTGAGAGAGAGGATAGAGGAGAAAGAGAGAGAAGAGAGAAGTTTGCTATAAAACTCTACATATAGCTATAAATTGTAATATTTTAAACTATAGTGATTTATCATAAATATACATATCATATGCATATTTGCCTTGTTGTGCAACATTCTAATTTTTTTAAAATTGAGATACTCCTAATACACAAGGAGAGAGGGAGAGAGTATATGTTTTTGAAACAAATTACACCTTATTCATCGAGTGTTTTCATGATCATTAAATTTTTTTTAAGAAATATAAAATAGCAAACTATTAATTTAAATTAAATGCTATAACCACATTTTCATTTAATTGTATTCCGTAGCAAACACTTGTCATTCACCTCTTTCCCCAGAGAATCTCGCCGCCACTCTCCCTGATCTCGCTCGCCTCTCTCACTTTATACAAACACAAATGTATAAATTGTGTTTGTGTTTGTAGAAAGAGAGAGAAAACGGTATATACAAACACAAATACATATATTTTCGTCCTATACACTTATAATTATACAAATACAGATCTTCGCCTACCAGTTCTCTTTTGCCTTTCTCTCTTTCTCACTTTATACAAACACAAAATTATACAAATTACAATGTATAATTTGTGTTGTATAAAGCGAGAGAGAGATTTGATATACAAATGTTTTATTTCGATTCAATTGTATACAAATTCAAATTTTATGCAGATATACAAACACAATCATTGATACATATACATAGTAGTTTCATATATGCAATTATCTAACCGATATACACATACAATCGTTACGCTTTTTATACAAACGAATGCCTGCCTGCGATTTATACAAATTTGATGCTTTATAGCAAACATAAAATTTGCTATGAAGCGCAATTATGCAAACTATAGTTATATCATATAAATATGATTTTTATGTTTGCTAAATCTAAAATTTAAAATATTTCTGATGAAAAACTCTTATTTCAAATAGTAGAGTAACAATGTAATTGCCTTGAATGAAATAATCAACAAAAAGTTGACATGGGTTACAACATCATCACATGAAGCAAAAGAAAAATGCAATTGCATTTAACAAAGAAATATGAGTTTAAACATATATAAATACTTGAAAGGGACTTAAGAATCTAAAGAGAACAAAGTTTTCCAGTATATACGAAACAGTCCTGTCCCATGTGTTTGTCTTTCGACTTGTCTAAAGCATTTTGTTTTTAAGTCATAGAAGATGACGACCATCATCACCCCCAATTGTTGACGGAATATTATTTCTTCATTCCATGAGCTGTAAAAACAACCTAATTTCTCAGGGTCGAACCTTATCCCCAAATTGATACTATACTCCTTCGCCCAACTGCAACTTACCTTATCTTTCAGTATCCACAAGTCTAGAATTGAACTCTTGAGAAAGTTAGCATAGTCTGGTAGGCAGACCGTCCCTTTCAAATCCATCAAATCCAATCCCTGAAAATCAACAAAAGCTGATGGGCAACATATAGATATAAATTTTTCATTTTCAAATTCAAATGACATAACTCGAGGTTGGCCATAGTAAACTACTTTATCCTTTGCCAACCAATACATATATTCATTAACTAACACCCCGGGAAAAACCGGATGATATGGAGGTTGCTGCGCGATTTCTTTCCATCTACTATTCAAAATGCCCCCACTATTTAGAGTAAAAACTTCACATCTTAGCTGCGCAAGGACAACATCAACAGGAAGAGTACCGGGGGGACCCATATAGAAAAAACGCACCACTTTGTATTCCTTCTTTGAGTGAAGATATCCAAAACCAAAATGTTCATATCCAGGGATAGCAGAAGGTGAACAGTTGGGCAATTCACGTAATTGATGGATGGCGGGATTACACAAATAAATACGACAATCTGTTGAAAGGCAAACCAAACCAGCGCTTACAGTCCAGCGGCTACAATGGATTTGTCTATCAGGATAGTGGGTGATTGTGTACAAATCTTCATTTCTTCCTTCCATGTCAAGTGAAACAAATTGTAGTTTCAACTTACCTGATCGTCGCAAATAACAGAATGTTTCCACAAAGAGAAATTGAGGGGCATTTTCCATCAACTGTTGTTTCTGATGAGAACATACGAACAGGGGACTAATAATACATTCATTCCATGACTTGGATACGCACCTTGAGATGGATAATGATTTCACCGCGCATTTTAGAAAAATACAAGTTAACACATCACCAGATAGCTTATTAAATTGATCACTACTATTCTCTTCCTCCTTTATGAGGATACTGCTACATTTCTTCCTCCTTCGTATTGATATTTCCTTCTTCTTGTTAGGCTGCAATGGATGTTGCAAATAAATATATCTTATGATGCAACACCGCATAGTTAAAAGCCAAAAAACACAAGAGAGCGCCCTGGACTCATTACATTAATATATCAAGAGTTGTGCTTTTAAAGACAAAGTTCATTCGCGAAGCAATGAACCTACGCTTCAGAACTTGAGCACGCCTTTAATAACACTGCTTAATTCAAGTAACTTTGTCTATCAGAAAATAATATTGACTACTCATTATCAATAATTTATTGAAATTTGGAATGCAGATCGGTTTGTTTTGTCTTACTTTTTCCTTTTTACTCCATTTCCAATCCAAGAATGTCTCTGTATTTTTTTCATGCTCATTCTTTTAATCTTTAAATTTTTTAGGACTAGGGAAATTTGCAGCCGTACAGGGTAAAACTTTTTCCATCTTCTCAAGCCTCTCTACCATATCCTTAGAAAGTGATAACGGATGACTTCCATTACTAAATGGAAGAACTTTTCAAACTAGTTGATAGTTGTTCCTCCAATGCACTAGAAGGAAACCACCTAAGAGAAGTAACCCCGCACTAAGTGCCACGAGGTCGACCTAGGTAACTTTTTAATTCTAACTAAAAGGACATCTTATACATATCCGTAATTTAAGACCACAAGATTTAACAGTTTCTATATATCTTGAATTCTAGGTCAAGTTCAAAACCAAACAAACTACTAGAAAACAACAACATACCTAGTGTGCATCCAAGAGATTAACATACACGACTTTGATTAATCTAGATCTAGCCATCATTGAATAACATAGACAACAATATACTCAGTGTAATCGAACAAGTGGGGTATGGAGAAACATAGAACAAACATAGTATTGTGAGTTTATAAAAAAAAAGTCCATTGGTTAACTTTTGTGTAAATTGATGAAAGCAATGAATATTTCATCATAAGATTTGCAAAGCAGTGAACTTTTGTGTAAACAAATTAAAATATGGTTGACAAAAGGCAACAATTAGTTGGCAAAGGTGGTACCTTTTTTTCTTTGCTTCGAGTTACTTTCACCATTTTTGCTATGAATTGAGGGAGTGAATGGGAGAGAAAAGAGGACGAAAAGTATAATATAGGACTTTCTAGTTTTTTTAAAAGAATTTTAACCCTATTTAACAACGTATTAAACCTGCTTATTTTTAAAGGACAACTTTTAAAAATGATTATAGTTTGAACTTAATTAGGATTTATAGCTATAGTTTGTTTAATTATAAATTATAATTACAATTTACATGTTAGGGAAGGGGAGAGACAAGCGAGACTAGGAGAGTGAGGAGAGAGACGAGAGAGAGAGGAGTGAGGCGAGCCGATCTGAGAGAGAGGAGTGAGGCAAGCAGATCTAAGTGTGTGTGAGAGAGAGGAGAGAGGAGAAAGAGAGAGAAGAGAGAAGTTTGCTATAAAACTCTATGTATAGCTATAAATTGTATTTTTTAAAAAACTATAGTGATTGATCATAAATACATATCATATGCATGTTTGCCTTGTTGTTCAACATTCTAATTTTAAAAAATTGAGATATTCATAATACACAAGGAGAGAGGGAGAGAATCTATGTTTGAAACAAATTACACCATATTCATCGAGTGATTTCACTATCATTAATTTTTTTTAGAAATATTAAATATTTCTGATGAAATCCCATGAAGATATTTTAAAATAGCAAACACTAATTTATTGACGCGACTTAAAGAAAAACAATTAAAAAGAAGATCGAAGAAAGATTTAGGAGTATTTTACAAATATTGAGATATTGATTTCACTTAAAAGTAATTGTATACTTGGTAGGATACCTTTTTTTATTTTTATTTTTTTTTTTGAAAGGAAGGCCACTAGCCAGCCATTAGAACATACGAATTTAAAGAATTTTCGTAACGCCTTAATCATTAAACTAATTTTTAATTTATATCAAAAGATGTCAATATTTATATATCTATCTATATACAATGTAATTTTTCGACAAAGAGGTACTATCGCTTGACACCTCTTGGGTAAGGGTGAGTCCGCCACTAATTTTCATGTGCATCTTTATCGTAGCTAATATCAAAATTAACTCTACGAATAATTATACTTGTTAGTGAAATCTATATTGGTCAAATTGGTTTAGTGATTTTGTCATGCCTAACTTCAAACACAATTAATGTGAAATTGTGAATATATGTGCAATTTAAAAAAAAAAAAAAGAATTACAGGTTAAATGTCGACATCAAAATAGTTGATTAGATGAGTTTTATTTTATAATATATGTAATTGGGAAACAATTTGTTAGTACTAGGTTGGTTGGTTGTCTAATGCCATTCAAATTAAGCTTTATATGAAATTGATTTTTCAAAAAAAGAATTATTATTTTTTGAGAAAGTGATCATTTGGAAAACACGTGAAACTAGAGGACAAAGGTCTCTTTTAGTGGACCTGATTATGGGCTTTAACAATTATGGGCCTTGGATTTTTGTGGGTCCATATTCATTACCTATTTTCTTAGCAAAGTAATTGAAGATAATTATTATTTTTGATGACTTTGATTTTCCTCTTATTTGGTGAGATAGATAATTGTTTTTAGTTTCAACTACATGCTCGTGAAATTTGAGAAGAAAAGATTGTATACAGATTTTACTTATCCGCGAAGGTAAAGAGACTACTTTTGAAGGACCTTCGACTTGAATGTACAATAGATAAAAGTAAGTATGAAAAGAAGAAAAAAAAAGACCATGAACTATGAGGAAAATTTGATGTTAATAGTTATATACATAGGGGCATCTAGCATACATTTTTTAAAAAGACATATACTCATTTATAGTCTTAAAATAAAATATTTAGAAATTAATAAAAGTCTGTTCCTTATTTTAGTTAGAATGAGTTTAAAATTTTTAAGATATTGTTTTTTTTTTGTCTTTCGTCAATTGTGAACTTATTAAGAATCACATCCTGCACCATATTATTCATTTTAGTCCGCACTTGATTTGACTTCCCGAATTCTATAGGAGATCAAGTTGTGCTCGATTAACTTTCACTATAGACGATTCTCATTATTGAAAATTTTAAAAAGTTCATTTTTTTCTTTTTGAATTCATAGTATTACATTTTTCACATAATGAAACAAAAATGTTTAAATGACATACTTAGGGGACTTGTAATATTTTTTAAATATCTAAATTTAATAATAAAATTTAATTTATTAGCTACAAAAATTAGTCAACTTAATTTTTTTTAAGAGCAACTTTCACATATAGCAAACACAAAATTCATATTTGTATGCTATAGCAAACTTTGCATAATTGAGCTCCATAGCAAACATAAATATGTATATTTCGATATACATATACAAAATAAAGCAGTTGTATAATCTGTTTTGGTATACATATACAAAAAGATCAATTGTATAAAGTGAGAGAGACGAGTGAGCGAGCGAGATCTGGGAGAGTGGTGAGTGAGATCTGGGAGAGGGAAGAGAGGAGAACGAAAATATATGTATATATACAATTTTCACATATTTTATACATTTGCGTTTTTGTATAAAGTGAGAGAGCGAGATCTGGGAGAGTGGCGAGCGAGATCTGGGAGAGGGGAGGGAGGGGAACGAAAATATACGTATATATACAATTTTTTCTCTCGCTTTATACAAACACAAACGCACTTTATATACTTGTGTTTGTATAAAAAATGAGAGAGGCGAGGGAGAGAACGAGAGTGGCGAGCGAGATTCACCAGGAGAGAGGTTAAATAGCAATAATTTGCTATGAGGTACAATTAAATCAAACTGCATTTAATTTGAATTAATAGTTTGCTATTATATACCATTTTTCCTTTTTTTAAAAGTGAAACATTACCATTAATATGGTACAGACTACAGAGAGTATAAATAATGCTAGATCTAACTTAGACAAAAGCATGAGTTTTGTTGGAAGCATATTATTAATTTGTCTCCATTTATGTTATAAATAAAAAATAATAAGATGCTTTAAACATGCATGAAGTCATCTGCATAAGATTAATCAACAATATAATATAAATTCATAAAAGCACCTTTTTAAATTGGTTGTCAAATTCTTTTTTCAAATAAGAAATTGTGGATCTTATAAAGTATTTTATTATTTTAATCAAGTTAAATAATTTGAATAATCAAGTATTAATATATATCTGTCTCTTAGATTCTATCAACAATAGTTGACTAGAGGCTTCAAGACAAAAAAAATAAAATTAATCCAATATAAAACACACCGTCGGTGACTTTTATGGCAATTTCTTCTGGACCCTTATTTTTATTAATCTGAAAAATAACAAATCCAATTTGTAAAATGATTAATATATATAACAATCCAAATTCATATCATGTATTATTCATTTTGATCCAATCGATTTCACATATTTAAATTCGCTATGTTATTTTCGAGCTTATAAGTAACTCTCTCTTTATATATATATAATGTAGACTTGTGTTATATATACGTTATAAAACTTTTTACTTTTCTCCTACATTCAATAAGAAATTCGCCTAAAGTGTCATATATATGCATTCATTCTTCAAAAGCTTGTCAATTTAGAAGTCTGTCAATGCATCTTTTTATTAGTTCTTGTCATTTGCACTCACTTCCCTCTATCATAGACGTAATATATATACATCTTCTTTATGGACTCAATTTGTCTATCATATTTATCCTAATTCAAATTGATGACAGTATTGCCAATCTTTGCTAAAGGTTCATCCCAATTCCCATTGTATTGAGAGAATATTCGTCATAACTCAAACTAATGATACATATTATATGTTTTGATCTAATAAACTTTAAATATTAAAAATATGTAGACGATCGATGTGAACTTATGCTAAGTCGTAGATAACGCTTCCACCTTTAAATACTTAAACCTAATAATTGTATTGTGATTATGACAGACATGTGACAACACCTTGTGTTGGCAAATTAAAATGCATTCATATAATTGTCCAAACAGGGACACGACGAATCTTATTATTTGTCCACTAGTTTATTTTTATGTTTCCCAAAATGGAGACTCAACAAAATAAATAAATAAATGAACACCAATAATAAAAAGGAAAATGAAAGTAATTCCTTATGCTTCTATGACATGTACCTTATTTAAATAATAAAAACATAGATTTAAGTATCGCTTTGAGGCTTGACTATCGAAAACTTTGATCACTTTGAAGGATAAAACATTTTTTTTATCACAAATAACTTTATTTTCAATATTCGAATTCAAGACTTAATTAGTCATATCAAAATCAAATAATAAATTCAAGTTCTGCTCTTTTATATTCGGATAGTTAATTTTACATTGAACACTTTAAACTTCTTTCTAGAATCACATTATTGAGATTTTTTTTTCACTTCCATGTAATTAATAAAAGAAATTAATATTTGGTGCATGCATATGTACATCTCATATACATATTTTGTTAAATGATTATCTTGCTCAATTTTAATATAATCAAAAGCAAATGTCAACAAGAAATTAAAGTGCTTGTAACACCCCGTTTTCACAACTAAATATGTCAAATGAATCGATGTATAATTAATACACAAAAATATAAATTAATTATTAGATTGTACAAATATTAAAAATATTAAAAGATTATAAAATAGATGGAGAAAGCATCTTTGACAAAAAATATTTCTATTTTAAATCTAAGATAAAGTCGTAATTAAGATATTAATACGAGGTAAAGGAATTTTCTTGATGAAATATAAATATGGATTTAGAGAGAATGATTGGCTACAAAGGTGTTTATTGGTTGTATGATTCAACTAAAAATTTCTAAAAAATATTTTTTTATTTTATTGAAGCTATTATCTAAAAGTCAACCATTTGTTTGTAAGACACGGACAATTCATGCAGTTTGCGTATATCTTATACGTGCATTTATTTATTTAATTTTATGATAATTTAAATATTTGTTTATTCACATTCAAAATTGGAAAACTAATATCAAATTAAAGACACGTTTATATTTTATACTTCTTTTTTTCTTGGTTACTTACGTTCTTCGATATCTTTTTAGTCAATCTTCTTTTTAGTTGGTTATTTACATTCTTCGATTTCTTTTTAATTGGGGTATCATAGCATGCTAGGTATAAGGGGAAGAATTGCTTATTACTTTTACCACAAGACTTATTTTCTTCTTCATTTTCAAATGTTTGACTTGAATCTTTAGTAATAGCACTGAATTTTGGACAACCATTAATTCAACAAAGTTGACATGATCTAACCTATCTATTTATAAAAAAAACATTTATTTTTAATTTCCTTACCAATTCCCTATAACAAATAATACATATTTCATTATTTCTAATTACCAAAACCACATAAACAATCTCTAACTTTTATTCCTTCTTAAATTAGGAAATAATCCATATACCCATGCTCTTCACTCATCTCTTTTATTTCCTACCAAAAACAACAAAAAACAATTTGTGAACCCTTTTACACTTATTTTTATTTTTGTAGTCCCTTTGAGTATTTCCTCACTTTATAATTAGGGAAAACCATTTGTCTTTTACTTTCATTTCCCCTCTTTCCCCTTAACCAAATAAAGAAACAAATCAACAAAAATATTGAGGATCAAACTCACACATATAGAAAAGTCATCGATAGCACAAGATCATCATTCATAAGTGTTTATTTTTACAGAATAATAATAACTAATATATGACTACTCTAATATTTTAACATCGAGAATCTGATTTATACTTGCATAAAAGTTTCACTTTCACTAATACCATAAGATTAATTATATTAGTAACAAATATTTTAACTTGAATTTAAGTTGTATACATCGATTTTTTTATCATTAAATTATCTTTACTCATTTTATAACTAGGAACCTGTCTTATTTTTAAAAATTATAGAAACCTCATATTTTAAAGAATTTTACTTATAAATATCCTATTGGTCGTACACATCCTCTCAAAATCAATCAAGGTATGAAATAAGATATGGTACATGGTACATCCACCCTTCTCGTATCCACTTATGAGATTACACAGAATATATTGCTATCGATATACAACTTAAACTCGATAACACATCATTAGATTAATAAAGGGTATTTAAGTCATACATGTACAACCACTCTAGGCACACAATTTTTACTCGTTCAATCACCCAAAAAACATAGGATTCTAGTTCTAGTCAAGGAAGGGTATTTAAGTCATAAAAAACTGTCTTACTCCATAACATACGCACATGGTGCAATATAACCATTTTTATCATCATCATCATCATCTCTGTTTCATACCCCACTCCCCATAAACCACCCACCCCACCCTACCCCTACATCTCTGTCTCTATCTTTTTCCCTACTGTACTACTAGACCTCTATCAAATACTTTTTCAACTTTGACACCAAAGTCACAAAGCTTTCTTTTCTTCAGTGCACATTTCTTTACTTCTTTGTTCTGTTACTGATTTTCTTGCTTATGGAGAGCCAAGATCACAAAATGACAAACCAATCAGGTTTATTTCTCTTGTTTCTCTAATGGGTTTCTGAAAGTTTGTTTCTTTTTAGTTATTTTGTTAGTTCCTGTTTATGGGTGTACTGTTTCTTGATTTGGGTATTCAGGGGTTTTATTGAAGGATATCTACATTTCTCTAACCATGGGTTACTTTGTGGGAGTTTTGTGCTTGCATTTCTGTGTATATTGGTCAATGGGGTCTTGACTTGTGTTTAAAATGAGTTTTTTGTGTATTGGGGATTTGCAAAATGGGGGATTTTTCTTAATTTTTCAGGAAGTGTATGTTGAATGTGTGAAATGTTTAATTTGTGTTTTGTTTTTGGGTATTGGAAGTTGTGAATTGGGGGTTTTATGTAATCTTAAAGAGTATGTTTACATATATAAGCAGACATGTGTATGAATGTGTGAAATGTGTAGTTCATCCTCTTCTAGGATTATTGTAAGCATTAGTTCTTGTTATTGCTCTGTGATTATTTGAGTTTTCATGTATAATTTATTGGGTTGGTTGCGGGAGTTGTCTATCGGAAATAGCCTCTCTATCTCTACGATGTTAGGGGTAAGATCTTCGTACACTTTATTCTCCTCCGCCCCACTTGTGAGATTACACCGGGTATGTTGTTGTTATTGTTGGTAATGGGAGTTCTGAAATGAGATTTCTTGAATTCAGGGCATGAGAATCATGGGTCACATTTGTGTCATAAATGTAGTTGGCCTTTCCCAAACCCACATCCTAGTGCTAGACATAGAAGGGCACACAAGAAGGTCTGTGGAAAAATTGAAGGATATAAGCTTAGTGAATCTGAAGCAGGTAATTCTACCCATTCAGCCGTTTCTGATGATGAGCATCACTCAGATGGAGATCAGCAAACTCCAAGTGAGAAATCTTGAGCCTTTGCCATGAATGTAGTTTAGTTTCTCTTTTCTGGTGAAATTTTGTGTTTTTATGTGATCATGGTTTTGGTTTTAGGTCCTATTGGTAAAAAGACCAGTGTTAAAGATGGTAGTAACGGTGACAAATCATATCGATCAGAGGATGAAACTTTCTCTGATGCTGTCATGGAGTTTTCTGATAGTGGGATCAGCCCTGGCATGGAAGAGCGTCTGGAGGGTGTCAAAAGTTTGAACACGAATGTGAAAAAAGTTGATGATGAATTATTGAAGGCTGATGCAATTGGAGGTAAGCATTTAGGCAAATGATCACTCATGTTTATTTATGTCAAAGATCAAATGGCTTCTCAAATAAACTGTATGTAATTATACTTACCAATGTATTGGTTGTTGGGGATTGCAGCCTTTTCCTAATTTCTGTTGTATTATGTGTTGCCGTGCACTTACCTTTCACAGAAAGGGGAAAAAATAAATCTTGTTTTGGGGAAGTTGGTTATTGCTATCTTGTCTTTTTCGTCCTTTTTTTGGGTATCTTACTTGGGGAATCAGGTGAGATTGAGACAAGTAGTGCATGGAACTTGTGAGGCTTTGGAAATATTCTTCATAGATGATAAAACATGTATGGCACCTCATGCTCGAGAAACCCTCTAAGGTTATGGGAAAGCTCCCCTGGAATTAGGGCATGGGGAGTATTTATCTCTTCATAGAAGCCATTTAAATCATAAACTGAAGGGTTCTTAGTTTCAGAATTAATTGATAGGTGATAGGTCCCAATGTTGCTTGGACTCTTCAAAAATATCAACATGTGTGTCAAATACTCCAAAGGTAGTGCATTTTTGGAGTATCCTACACGGATGTGGCAACAATTTTGGAGAGTTTGAGCATCATTTTAGGTCCTTTGATGTGTGCAAAGAGTAGAATATTGATAATGATACTAGTCAAAGTTCAAAATGATGTCATTTTAATTCTTTCCCAATGTTAGAAGCTTGTCTCTGTTTCTCTTTATCAAACAAAGAATCTTGTCTCTGCTTCTAATTTTCCTTTTCCGCATGTCGGAAATTGATTTTCCCTTCGACTTTGGTAATTGGTGAACCAATAAGGTTTGAGTCTAGGAATTCTTATTATGAATTCTAAATGAGATGGGCGGATGAAGTTTTCTTATATTGGATATTCATTTCCATGAGTAACTTGACTATTTTATGGACATCTTTGCTTATTTCCATTGTTTGATATAATTTATACTGGGTTTTTAAAACCTTATTTTTTTCTGTCTTGAAGTTCTGTGACAATCAGTGAATTCCCTTAACTTACAGTACTTATTATGGACAATCATTAAAATGCTTCTCATTAAAACCAGTGAACTCCCTTTATGATATTTCCCGAATCCGCTAGTAATGCTGAACCTAGTAGCTGTGTCATTGAAGACTTTTGTGTCAGGTCTATTTAGGTGTCTCCCACAATTGTCAGCTTAAATTTGTTGTGGATTGTCATAGCTCCATGTGGGCCTGCTTCTGTGGTCCTCCCTAGGAAGTGTTTCCCCTTGAACAGTTGTATTACCCAAAATTATATGTGATCAGGAAATTACCAAGACCGTAATAAAATGTGGTTTTAAGCAATATAGGGAGTATGAGATGATATTTCCTTGATAAGCGACTACATGGTTGAAATTGGAAGAAACTATGATCAAGAATGGGAAGATTGGTAAAACGAAAACGATGATCAAGATTGGGAAGAATGCTACAAATGAAGATATCCGAATTGTTCTGTTCTTTTCTTTCATCCAATGTGTCTCATATCCCTTTTTTGGGTGGGCAATGAGGCTTGGTAGTCAATAGGTTTTATCTGGTATCATTTGAACTGCACAACATCCTTGAATTTCCTTTCCGATGAATGTAATAAAATGTGATAATCTATGGAAAATAGAGGAGCTTCTTCTTTGTGTCAAAAACACCTTTAAATTAGTTTGATTTTAAGATAATTTTTTACAACTTAAATGTTCTTTTCAATTTGTGATCATTATGCTTCCGTTACCTACATATATTAGTTTAAATCATTTTTGGTTGTTTGTTCCTTAATTGTTTCATTCTGCTACTTAGGTTTTGCAATCTGCCTTCACATTTAGAAGACTTCATTTCATTCATTAATTACATTAATATGGATTTTACGAATTTGAGGTGCACTGTGTGGTTGTAGGTATCTCAGTTTCTGTAAATGACAACCAGCTCACTGCCGAAGTAAATGATCCAGAGTCACCTGAAAGTGCAACCAATCAGCCAGTGGCAGATAAATCTTTGGGTTTAAAGCTTGACAGATCAGTTGACTTACAAGTGGACGCCAGTGCTGTTAAATCCGAGATCCCAGGGGATGCTTCTCTGCAGGAGATGAATGCAGCTGAATCAATTGAAGCCAAACAAATGCAGATGTCTTCAGACCAGCCAAATGATTTGAAGGCAATAGAAGATATCAATGCCAATGAAGGTTTAGCTGATGCTGTTGAGGCTTCTGTCGAAGTGTCTCAATCAGTGGTATCTGATACAGATGAAAAGACGTCAAATAATGAAAGTTATGAGTCAAAGCCACAGGAGGCAGAGGGAAAATTTTCAATTGTGGAGTCTAAGTTACTTGAGGCAGAGGATCAAGCCACAGAAAATGTTCCCAACAAAGCGGAACTACAGCATAACGAGAGAGAAAATCCTGATTCTACGGAGTTGAAATTGGCCTTTTCCGAAGCTGAAGTTAAATCTTTAGATGGTGTGAATGTAGATAAGGAGCATGAGCAACATGATAAGGCGGAGCAGGACAAACAGAGAATCTCCATTGAACTTTCACCTAATGCACCTACATTGGAATCGGAAGCTGTTTCGTCTAATGAAATCGATGGTGGTCGTCAAATGGAGCTTTCTGACTCATTCAAAGCTGAGGAAGGGATGGAAGATGTGCATGTGGTGTCTTTGGCAAAAGATTTACCTGCATTAGACAATCCTGAACTGCTTATAGATTTTAAAGACTATAATAAATACAAATCTAGTTTTCCATTGGATCTAGGCTCTTCTGAAGAAATTTACTCTGTCAAAGATGACACTGTTGCTGCATCAGAGGTGACTCAATCCTTTGTGGGCATTGACAGGTCTGATGGAAGCATACCCTCAGTAGCTTTGGATGTTTCAGGGGATCAGGTTAGTGAAGAAAAGGTGGCGGTCGCCGCAGAGGGTATAACAGATTCAAGCGGATTATCATCCAATCTAGATACCTTCGAGTGTGGAGTGTCGAGTATTCCGAGCTCCAATGGTCTTCAAGAACCTGATGACTCTTCAAAGAGTTCTCTTTCATCTTACCAGGAAGATGCCAAGCAATCAACAAAAGTTGATGATCCTGTAATTGAAAGAACCGAAGAAACAAGTTTTACCATGGAAGTGGAGAACAAGGGTGGACATCCTGAAAATGAGCTTTTTGCAAACAATGAAACAACCCCTGTAGCCATTTCTTGTTTATCTGAAGCTATTCAAACTACGGTCACTCTCGGAGAAAGTGACCATGGTGAACATGAAAAGGTCGGAACTGAATGCCCAATTGTAGCTGGGGGTGAAACTGAGAAAGAAAGGACCGAGGAAAAGCTGGCAGGAGTTTCTGAAGGTGATAAAACTATCTGCCCAGTTGGAGGACATAATGACCGTGCTATAGTTACAGACACAACTGTGGATGAAAGCAGGCAAGAAATTTTTCATGAAGCCTCAGAAGACGTGTCAATTAGCAATGATGCCAAAGCATTGGAGTCTGCAAGTGCGACTGGATTGGATCCCAAAGTAATCAGTGGTTGTGACGTGAAAGAGCCCGCTGGTTTGAACAGTCGTGTTGTTGATACTGATTTGAGCAATCGTGTTGTTGATACTGAATTGAACAATCATGTTGTCGATACTGATTTGAACAATCGTGTTGTTGATAACTCCCCTGCAGGAGATGTCCTTAAAAGTGCCACTGGTGTTATTTCATCAGCCTCACAGAATGAGAGTGATGACAAGCTCATAAAGCAGAACGAAACTGTTTCTGCAGTGGATACACCAATTTCATCGAGTAGCAGAGCCGATAGCTTGGATGCCAACTGGGGTTCTATATCAGGTATAATCACTTTTGTTTCCTCTGTATAGATATATCAAATGATGAAAATAATTTATTGGAAGTCAATTTTGGCTGCCTTTTGTCATTGTAGAAAGGTTCAAAATGAGTTTTGTTTTATAATCTCATTCTAATATGTTCTGCTGTTTGTGATGAAACAGTTCTTTCCACCCAGTCTGAGTCGACAGCCATTCCTGATGCCGAAACAACTGATACTCAAAGACTCGAGAAGTTGGAGCATGACTTGCAGAAACCAACTTCTGGATCTGAGGAGTGCCATCCTGACAAGTCGGATGTTTATGAGCCTCCGTCTTTCATGACATTGGTTGAATCGGGTGAAAGTAGTGCTAACAAGAAAGCCACTGCTTCTGAGATCGAAACACAGCTGAACGCTCAACAGCCAAAAACAGAATCTCTTAAAGCAGGGTGGTTCCCTTCTATTACGAATGTGGTGAATGAATCTCAAGGGAGAAAGAAGAATGAGGAGATAATTGCAAAAGTCACAAACTGGAGCACAGGGAAGCAGCAACACACTCCCTTGAAAAGTCTACTTGGTGAAGCCAGATCTCCCAACGTAAAACAAGTTCCGCCATCAGCTAACAAGAAAGATGAAACTGCCAGTACTAAGACAACGACAGTGAACTCGATTCTGAGCTCAGAGGCACCAACTGCTGTCAGTAAAGAGGCGGAGAAAGAATGGAATTCTCCTGCGAGGTATCCTGTTGACATCAAGAAGGAAAAGAGGAAGACGAAACCATATTGGGTACCATTTGTTTGCTGCTCTTCAGTACATCAAGACGCGTAGTTCCTTTGTTGCGTGAATTCGACTATATATATATATATATTCTTCTCTATATTAGGCTGTGTGCGTTTGAACTCCTTAATTAGACAAAATGTTTCAACTGCAGAGGGAGTGTTCTTGTTTCTACATGTATATTTGGATGCATAGGTAATTGCTTTGGGCAAAATATGGCCTATTTTGACTATCTCCGATTTCTGCTGCATGCAATTTAATCTTTTCTTCATATGATGTTCATAGCATTCTGAGGGCGTCTAGCCAGCTTTCGCGCACCTTGAATATAATTCCTTGGGCTATAGGTACTCATGAATTTGCATAGAGGCAATTACTTTCCAGATTTAAGCCAATTGATTATAACATTTGTTTAAGTAGTTTAATTTCCATTTGTCTACACCGTGTAATCTTATAAATGAAGTTTGGAGAAGGTAGTGTATATGTCTTACCCCTGCCTTGGGTGGCAAAGAGCCTAAAAATAAGTTATACATGGGGAAAAGTTCGTATCTATACAAAATAAGGCCTATCATTACCATGACTTAAATGTATTTCTAGGTAGGGGCTGATCTAGATTCTAGAGTACCGTCTAAATGTCACGATTTATCTTTTATATTAACAAAAAAATCAAATTAATACTTATAAATATCTAATTGTAGTTTCAGTTATTATTATCTAATAATATAATTTGAGATTTTCATAAAAGTTCATAAATTTCAAATTCTGAATCGCCTCTGTGCAGTTGTAGACAACAAAATGATATTCTTTCTGTTCTCAATCTCTCTTCCTATTAATCTCATTTTTCTTCTTCATAAGACCAAAATGAGTAGAAAAACCATTCTGCCACCAGGTCCTTTAGGGTTACCTTTTATTGGAAATTTGCATCAATTTGACTGTTTAAATCCTCGTCTTTATTTTTGGAAACTTTACCAAAAATATGGAAAAATATTCTCATTGAAAATTGGATCTGTTACTATGGTAGTAATTTCTTCAGCAAAATTAGCAAAAGAGGTAACCCAAATACAAGATTCAACATTTTGTAGTAGACCCTCTTTTGTTGGCCAACAAAAAGTATCTTACAATGGTAGTGATATTTGCTTTTCACCTTACAATGACTATTGGAGAGAAATCCGAAAAATATGTGTTGTTCATTTGTTCAGTCTCAAGAAAGTGCAACTTTTTAGACCGATTCGTGAAGATGAAGTCTCAAGAATGATCAAGAAAATATCTCAACAAGCAGTCGCTTCACAAATTACAAATTTGAGTAATATAGTGACTTCACTAACAAGTACAATGATTTGTAGATATGCTTTTGGTATTAGGTATGATGAAGAAGCACATGAAAAGAGGAGATTTGATAAACATTTAGCTATGTCACAAGAGATGGCGGCAACCTTTTTTGTCTCTGATTATTTTCCTCTCTTAGGATGGATGGATAAACTCTCCGGAAAAATAAGTAGACTCGAGAAGGATTTTAAGATTTTGGATGAGTTTTATCAAGAACTCATTGACCAACATTACAATCCCAATAGGCCAAAATCCATGGAAGGAGATATTATTGATATTTTATTAGAGTTAAGAAAAGAGCAATCAACTCCATTTGATCTCACTTTGGACAACATTAAAGCAATTCTCACGGTAAGTGATCAATAATATGAATATAAATTTCTAAAATTATCAAAATAGGCTTACTATTTGTAGACGTTGTTGACTAACTTTATATCGTTAGTTAGTGTACACAAGTTAAACTCACACATTAATACGTACATTAGAAACTTCTTATGATTTGACAATCTCTTTCATTTGTATAGGATATATTTTTTGGTGGAACAGAAACTAGTGCAGTTCCAATAATTTGGGCAATGACAATGTTGATTAAAAATCCAAAAGCAATGAAGAAAGTTCAAAAAGAAATCAGAAAAACAATTGGGAACAAAGGCATTGTGAATGAAGATGATGTTCAAAACATGCCTTATCTAAAAGCAGTGATAAAAGAGACATTTAGATTATATCCACCTTCTCCACTCCTAATGCCAAGAGAATCAATACAAAAATCTACACTAGAAGGGTATGAAATTCAACCAAAAACTGTAGTTTATGTGAACACATGGATGATTGGAAGGGATCCTGAAATATGGGAGAATCCAGAAGAATTTATACCTGAGAGATTTTTAAATAGTGATATTGATTATTTCAAGGGTCAAAATTTTGAGTTGATTCCATTTGGAGCTGGCAGAAGAGGTTGTCCAGGTATCTAATGGTAGATGTATAATCTACACGATGAGTTTTTCCAAACAATTTTATAATTATAATTAAAGTTTAAATTTTGAATTTGTGTCTTTGCAGCGGTTGCACTTGGTGTTGCAACGGTGAATCTTATACTTCCAAATCTTCTTTATGCATTTGATTGGGAATTGCCTTATGGGATCATGAAAGAAGAAATTGACACAACTATTATGCCTGGACTTGGCATGCATAAGAAAAATGATCTTTGCCTTGTCCCAAAAAAATATCCATACACCTAGCTAGTCATATAATATATGTTTTAATATACCCCTTAACATATGGGAATAGTATTTTCCATTACCTATGTTTAATATGGTACTCATTATTTTGTGCTTGATCACTTCTATTATAATGTTTTTGATGATAAAACAACATTTATATATACCATGTTATTGAGAACATAATTCTTGTAGTGGGAGAATATTATTACTAATATTTTCATTTTATTTCATATTCTATCTCGTATAAATATAATACATATTATTTTATATAATTTATAAGCTTATTATTTATAAACAAATTAAATTAAATTAGTTCATAATTCACCATGTTCATAACACATCGTCTAAGCAACAAGATGCATTTTTAAATAATCATAAATCAAGATCGCACCATAAAATTTAACATATATATTTTTTTCTTTTTAGATTAAACACATAGATCTGAATTATAGAAATTTATCCGTATCATATGTTTATTTCAAACTATATCATTTACCATGGTTGATTGATTTAATGAAGGGAAATTAATGTATAGTACAATTAACCACAATTAAGTGAAAACAAAGTCTACGCGCAAACACATATTATATATATATACTAGACTTGGAGATTAATACAAGGCATTTTGTTCTAATACAAATTATGAGTTCAAATTTAATATTTTAATTTTAATAATTTTTTATGTATAAATATATATCCGGTGTAAATATACAACTAGAGTTAGATGAACCCCCTAGTTGGTCCTCATTGTCCATACTGATACGTGCTATAAAATTCATTTCCATCACTAAAATAGGCCATATATAGCCTATGATTTTTCTATGTCACTTTCATGGCTTGTAATTCAAAGAAGATGAGTGGTTTGTAGAGGTTGAGGGAGAAGTAAACATGTTGCCTAAAGGTTGATTTGAATGGTACGTAGGGGGATGATTTAGAGTATCGTCTACGAGTTCAGCTAATTAATTTTTATTAAAATTAACCCTATACATATATATATATTAACAAATTGATTAAAAAGGAATTGGAGAAAGCACTTCAACATAATTTTAAGAATATTAAAATGCTCCCAAAACCAACAATATTTATAAATATCTAACTGTGAATTCAGTTCTTAATGTATATTAACTTAAACATTTTTATAAAATTCACAAACTTTAAATTCTAAATCTACCGATAATGATAGTACCAGTACTACCAATTTAGTAAGTAATTAGAGATAAACATAATTTTCATCATGCAAAGCCTCCGCTTTCTCATTTCACTTTTGCAATTTATTCTATTTTTAAAATTAAAAGTTCAAATTTATTATTTTAATATTGGTGAATTTAAAATATAAATATAAGTTCTACATAAATATTCAACTAGATTTAGATGAATCCGCTAGCTACATCTTCCAATGGTCCTCATTTCTATCATAAAATATGCCATATACAGCCTAGCTATATGACTTTTTTATATCACTTAGTTTTCATGTACTTATATGTATTTATAGATAGGTAGGTATCAGTTTACCTCAAGATATATACAGCATAAAATTTGATTATACGTGTGAACTCAATTATTATTGTATATTAACTTAAGATCTTTATAAATTTGGTGTACAACTTAAACGATGGTCCCAAAATCGGGGCATTTGTGCACTTCACTTGTTTATATTCTTAATGTCTACATGAGATACATTTATATTTATTAATACATTTCAAGTGACTAGTTTTTTGTGCAGGACAATAAAATGATGTTCTTTCTATTCTCATTAGCTCTTTCTATTATTTTCATTTTTCTTCTTCATAAAGCCAAAATGAGTAGAAAAACCTTTCTACCACCAGGTCCATTAGGGCTACCTTTTATTGGAAATTTGCATCAATATGATAGTTTAAACCCTCATCTCTATTTTTGGAAACTTTCCCAAAAATATGGAAAAATATTCTCATTGAAAATTGGATCTTCCACTATGGTAGTAATTTCTTCAGCAAAATTAGCAAAAGAAGTACTGAAAACACAAGATTTAGCATTTTGTAGTAGACCCTCTTTTCTTGGCCAACAAAAATTGTCTTACAATGGTCATGATATTGCCTTTGCACCTTACAATGAATATTGGAGGAATATGCGAAAGGTTTGTGTTGTTCATTTATTCAGTCTAAAAAAAGTGCAATCTTTTAGTCTAATTCGTGAAGATGAAGTATCAAAAGTGATCAAGAAAATATCTCAGCAAGCAGCCGCTTCACAAATTATAAATTTGAGCGACACAGTGATTTCACTAACAAATACAATTATTTGTAAAATTGCTTTTGGTATTACGTATGATGAAGAAACACATGAACAAAGGAAATTCACCGAACTTTCCACTATGGCAGAAGAGCTGATGACACATTTTTTTTTCTCGGATTATTTTCCTATGTTCGGTTGGCTTGATAAATTATTTGGAAATATTAGTAGACTTGAGAAGAATTTTAATGATTTAGATGAGTTTTTTGAAGAACTCATTAACCAACATCTCAATCCCAATAGACCAAAATCAATGGAAGGAGATATTATTGATCTTTTGCTTCAATTAAGGAAAGAACAATCAACTTCAATTGATCTTACTTTGGATAACATAAAGGGAATTCTCATGGTAAGTACTCAACTGTATATTTCTATAACCAATATATGCATGTAGGTAAAAATTTAATTTACATATATATGGATAATATACCTACACTACACCAAAATGATTTTAATTAGCGGCAACTAAATAACAACAATAGCTTACTTGCTGCTAAATATGTATTTTTAGCAGCAATTAACCCTCTTTGCAAATGTCCTAAAGCCTATAGCGACATTGAATCCATTAGCAATAAACTAATGCTGGTAAAGACTTTAACACTCTTTGTTAATGTGTATATTTATTGCCGCTAAAAGCTATTTTTATTGATAATTTTGTAAAAAAACAAACACTTTATATTGGTATTAGGTTTATATAAATTTAAATCTTATCTCCTAAATATACTGATTTAGGCATACTATATCTAGTACAATATTGACTAACTTATATCATTAGTGTACACAAGTTAAACTCGCACATAGATACTTACTTGTATCTCCTATATTGCTTTTGGGAATTTCTAATGATTTGACAATCTCATTCATTTTCCTCTAAATTTGATTATTTTGTAGGATATATTAACGGGTGGAACAGACACTAATGCAGTTGCAGTAATATGGTCAATGACAGCCTTAATGAAAAATCCAAAAGTCATGAAGAAAGTTCAAGAAGAAATTAGGAAATCAATTAGGATTAAAGGCATTGTGAATGAAGATGATATTGAAAACATGCCTTATTTCAATGCAGTGATAAAAGAGATATTTAGATTATATCCACCAGCTCCACTTCTAGTGCCAAGAGAAGCAATGGAAAAATCCACACTAGAAGGGTATGAAATTCAGCCAGGAACTATAATTCATGTAAACTCATGGGCAATTGCCAGGGATCCTGAAATATGGGAAAATCCAGAAGAATTTATACCCGAAAGATTCTTGAATAGTGATATTGATTTCAAGGGCCAAAATTTTGAGTTGATTCCATTTGGAGCAGGTCGAAGAGGTTGTCCAGGTATTCCGTAATAGATTTATAATTTACACGATAGATCCAATTGATCCCACAATTTACTTATTTAAATTATAGATTTTAAATAAAAATCATATAAAAAGAACTAGAAATAACATTACAAAATGGGATAGCAACGAGCCTAAACCATTTAAGCTATCTACTTTACAAAATATGTACAAATTATATATGTAGTGTATACTTTATATCAAATATACATATATTATACGTATAATATGTATATATTTATACAGAACATATATACTATATATTAGTATATATGTTGTGTATATATACTTCGACCACATTAATAAACTAGTTGTCTATAGATTATATATCTATAATGTTCCGATCCCTTTAAAAATCATCTTTCAATTATAAAGATTAAATCTTGAATTTGTCTCTGTAGGTATTGCACTTGGTGTTGCAACGATAAATCTTATACTTTCAAATCTTCTTTATGCATTTGATTGGGAATTGCCTTACGGGATGATAAAAGAAGACATTGATACAGATGGTATGCCTGGACTTGCCATGCATAAGAAAAATGCTCTTTGCCTTGTCCCTAAAAATTATACCCACACATAAACATATATAAGTTATGTTTTAATATACCCCTTAACATATGTGCAGAGTGTTTAATATTATTATTATTATTATTGTCTATGTTTAATATGGTACGCGTTGTTTTGAGCTCCATCACTTCAGTTATAATATTTGTTCTAATAAATTTCACTTCGAGCTATGAAGGAACTAGGTGATTGTTTATAAAAATTAGCATGTTTTTATGTAAAATATTGAAGTGTGTTCCTAGTTAGTTCAACATTTATATGTACCGTGTTATTTATAACGTATATAGTTTATAGTAATTAACCACAATTAAGTGAAAAAAATCGATGTGCATACTATAACTTTATCATAAGCTCCCAAATATATTGAGCAACTTTCACATATAGCAAATATAAAAATCATATTTGTATGTTATAGCTATAGTTTGCATAATTGCGCTCCATAATAAATTTTATGTTTGCTATGGAGCTTTTGATTTGTATAATTTGCTATCAATTTTATACAAATTGTTCAGTTTTGTATAAATTTATTTATACATTATAATTTGTATAATAAGATCTGTATTTGTATAATTATAAGTGTAAAGAACGAAAATATATGTATTTGTATTTGTATATACACTTTTCTCTCGCTTTATACAAACACAAACACATTTTATACATTTGTATACCGAAAATGGCTAATTGTATACCGAACCAGATGACAAAAAAATGGGATGTTTGCTGCGAATTACAAATAAAATAAACTATGACTATAACATTTAATTTGAATTAATAGTTTGTTATTTCATACAATTTTTCTAATATTTTATCATTCCGAACCAAGCTAGATGAAAATTACTCTTATTAAAGAAACAAGTAATTAATCGAATACTTCTTCGATATTAGTTCTCTTTCATCGATTTTTCAAGAATCCGAACAAACTACTACCAAGTTAGTAAGTAATTAGAAAAACATAATTTTCATCATGCAAAGCCTCCACTTTCTCATCTCCCTTTGCAATTTATTCTATTTTTAAAATTATAAGTCTAAATTTATTATTTTAATTTTAGTGAAATTTTTACTCATAAATATATGTTCTGCGTTAAAATTCAACTAGATTTAAATGAACCGCATCCGCCAAGGGTCCTCATTGTCTTTATTGACATGTGCTATAAAAGTCATTTCTATCATAAAATATGGCATATACAGTCTAGCTATGACTTTTTTTTATGTCATATAGCTTTCATGACTTATATGTATTTATATAGGTAGTTAGATATCAGTTTACATCAAGATACATGTTGCGTAAAATTTGATTTGAGTGATAGGCAGGGCGGTCCAAAAGTCTCATACCGGAAAACGATACCCAAACCTGGAAATTTTTGATGTAAAATGATCCTTAAAGTATTTGGAAGCTAATGGTGAAAACCAATTTGAAAACGGAGTTGAAATCAATTCACAAACTCAATTTGAAGGAAAATCCACGTTCTTGAAGAAGCCTAAAATATTCGGATCCGAAACCCCGACTCGAAAATGAAATATCTCTTGAAAAACATCTTACCCATGCTTAGATAAGTTCAAATATGAAATTTCATCAAAAACGGAGTTAAGATCGACCTTGAAATTCTCAATTTATCAAACTTTAACTTTACCGGGAAAGTCCAAATTGTACGCGGTTAATATGATGAAAATAATCGATGAATCAATAATTTTATGTTAAAATCAGTTTACCCATAACATAAGGATCGTAAATATACCTTTTTCATCAAAAAGGGAGTCCAAATCGATAAAACCCCAATTTTTCCCAAGAGATTTACGGATAGGAAAAAAAAACCAGATAAAGAAATTATGAGAAAATGTCGAATTGAAGATTGAATACTAACCCTCATATTAATTCAAGAAGAAACCCGTAAGAATCACTCCACTCCGGCTAGAGATATATGAGATGGACTAGCTCTGGCTAGCGATTTGGATGCCGATGGGATCTGGTTCCGGCGGTGATTGGCCCCCATGGGTTCTGATTTGAGTATTCAGCGCGGACTGATTACGTCAATAGATGTGTATCGTAGGACAGACATACATCACGACTACATGACATCATTATTGCATTTTGCATCGCGTTTGCCTTATCTTTGTCTGTGATGTGTGGATTGTATCGGTTTACCCTTCTTATGTGGAATTTGATCTACTTGCTCTTATTTGTTGATCTGAGGTTGATGAGGATATACTGTTGGTTCTGGCTGTTGAATATGATCTGTTTAGTATAGGTTGGTTGGTTTGTTGCTAGATTGAAGTTTTCGGTGGTTCGGTTGGGATTGAAAGGAGTTGATATCGTCTGTGGGTTTACATGAATTCTTCTTAAAGCCAAAGTAAGTAAAAACAACAATGCGCCACCTGGTCCTTTAGGTTTACCAATCATTGGAAATTTTTATCAATTTGATAGTTTAACCCCTCATATCTATTTTTCTAACCTTTCCAAGAAATATGGAAAAATCTTCTCATTGAAATTTGGCTCTACTTCAATAGTTGTAGTTTCTTCAGCAAAACTAGCAAAAGAAGTAATGACGACACAAGATTTAACATTTTGTAGTAGACCCTCTATTTTTTCCTTGAATAAATTGTCTTACAATTGTCATGATATTGCTTTTGCACCTTTTAATGAATATTGGAGAGAAATGAGAAAAAATTGTAGTGCTCATTTATTTAGTCTCAAGAAAGTACAATCCTTTAGTCCAATTCGTGAAGATGAAGTGTTAAGAATGATAAAAAAATATCGCTTCAAAAATCACCAACTTGAGCACAATATTGATTTCACTAACAAGTACTATTATTTGTAGAGTTGCTTTTGGCATTAGGTATGATGAAGAAGTACATGAAAGGAGGAGATTTGATGAATTTCTACTTGAGACTCAAGCAATGCTGGCTAGCTTCTTTGTCTCTAATTATTTTCCTTCTTTAAGTTGGATTGATAAACTTACTGGATTGACTAATAGACTTGAGAAAATTTTCAAGAATTTGGATGAGTTTTATGAAGAACTCGTTGACCAGGCCAGCATGTTGATCCCAATAGGCCAAAATCCATGAAAGGTGATATTCTTGATCTTTTGGTCCAATTGAAAAATGATAAATCACTACCAGTTGATGTCATTTTGGAGGATATAAAAGCACTTGCCATGGTAATTTTCTGCATATCTTAAATTAATCTACCTATACACAATTATTGTCAATCTATCGTAATCCTCCTCTTCTACCCTACTCGGATAACACTTTGAACAAGTTCATATAGGTGGAGTTTTTAACTATGTTAGTACATGTATTTTGAGTCTAATTAGTTTTATTAGAGATTTATATATAGGCCGGTAAAAAATATTGAGAACTTTTTAGTGTTTAAGACCCTATTTTTTTACTTGTCAGAGTTCTATTTTTTAATTTTAATTTTATAATATTAGACAAAGATATTTAAATGGAGAGATTATCAAAGATACATTTAGTGTCAATAGATTTTTCATCATTTAGCAAATAATATTTATTTCCATAAAAACATTTAGTAGCAATACATTCGGAGTTGCTAAAGCCTTTAGCGATATTTATACATAACGTGCTGGTTATAAATACCCATATTACGCAAAATAATTACCACAAAATTCTTTATTTGTTTGAGCGTAAAGAAAATTGGGAAACATTTTTGATAGATAGTGTCTTTTTATTCCCTTGAAACTTTCTCATGAATATTCATGATCAATTGACAATTTTTATTTCTTGTTGTGTCAATTTCGTTGTAGAACATGTTAGTTGCAGGATCAGAGACTAGCGCGGCTGTAGTAGTATGGGCAATGACAGCCTTAATGCAGGTCCAAAGCATATTTAGAATATGTACACATAATAAAATTATTTTAACTTATCGACTCTAAATTTTGGATTTGTCTTTCGCTCCACCTAGTCCTAGGAGTGTTGTATTTTGGTTCTTTATGGGAGTTGGGCTGCTGAATTTTAAGAAGGAACACCTTTATATTCTGTATGTACAATAAATAACTAAATGGCCAAACACATATGCAGACCCTTAGAAGTGCCAAAATGGAACATAAAAATAGGAGTTGAAGGGTTAAAATGGAACAAGGTTGAGTTGAAGTGCCAAAATAAAATTTATGGACAAGTTTAAGGGTCTGCATATGTGTTTGGCCAAACTAAATATATATGCTACTGGTAGTAACTGATGCATTATTTTCACTGCCAAAAAAGTTACTATTTTTTCATTCAAATTTTCTGTTGTTCAATGAAAAGAAAAAAAATCAGGCATGGGGTATGTTGACAATACAATTAATTAAAGTATTAAAAAAAATGCTTTCTCTAACAACTTAAGCTTTTAGGTCAGATAGTCACACACGTTAACATGACTATTTCCACAAATATTTTAATTGAATCAATGAGATACATAGATATCAGTTTACATCAAGATACGTATCTTAATTTATTTTGGAGATTTCTTTTTGCAATTCAAAGAAGATAAGTGGTTTGCAGAGGTTGCATAAAAGTTGATTTGATTGATAGGCAGGGGCTGATCTATATGTGAAATGAAATATATTGTATATTAACTTAAGATCTTTATAAACTTCGTCTACAACTTAAATGATGGTCCCAAAATAAGGGCATTTGTGTACATCACTTGTTTTTATAGTTTTATGGTCTACCTAAGATCCATTTATATATAAGACATGTCAAGTGGTGACTAGTTTTTTGTACAGTTGTGGACAGCAAAATGATGCTCTTTCTATTCTCAGTAGCTCTTTCTATTGTTCTCATTTTTCTTCTTCTTAAAGCCAAAATAAGTAGAAACACAAATGTGCCACCTGGCCCTTTAGGTTTGCCAATCATTGGAAATTTGCATCAATTTGATAGTTTAACCCCTCATATCTATTTTTGGAAACTTTCCAAGAAATATGGAAAAATCTTCTCATTGAAATTTGGCTCTACTTCAATAGTTGTAGTTTCTTCAGCAAAATTAGCAAAAGAAGTGTTGAAAACACAAGATTTAGTATTTTGTAGTAGACCTTCTCTTCTTGGGCAATATAAATTGTCTTACAATGGTCATGATATTGGTTTTGCACCTTACAATGAATATTGGAGAGAAATGAGAAAAATTTGTATTGTTCATTTATTTAGTCTCAAGAAAGTACAATCTTTTAGTCCAATTCGTGAAGACGAAGTATCAAGAATGATCAAAAAAATATCTCAACAAGCTACAACTTCACAAGTCACCAACTTGAGCACTATGTTATATTCACTAACAAGTACTATTATTTGTCGAGTTGCTTTTGGTATTAGGTATGATGAAGAAGCACATGAAAGGAGGAGATTTGATGAACTTTTAATTGAGACTCAAGCAATGATGGCTAGCTTCTTTGTTTCTAATTTTTTTCCTTCTTTAAGTTGGATTGATAAACTTACTGGATTGACTGATAGACTTGAAAATAATTTCAAGAACTTGGATAATTTTTATGAAGAACTCATTGAGCAACATCTTAATCCCAAGAGGCCAAAATCCATGGAAGGGGACATTCTTGATCTTTTGCTTCAATTGAAGAAAGAGAAATCAACTCCAATTGATCTCACTTTGGAGGATGTAAAAGCACTTGCCATGGTAATCTTATATATTTATGTTAGTACATGTACTTTGAGTCTTTCTTTTTTTTTGGTTTTCCATCTGGTGTCCGAAGCCCACATTGGAGCCTCAACTATATCTGGATCACGCACTGCAAGACCCATTCAGGGTGGTGCTCCCAACATGATTTTCTCCGTACATG
Source organism: Solanum stenotomum (assembly GCF_019186545.1). Taxonomy (NCBI): domain Eukaryota; kingdom Viridiplantae; phylum Streptophyta; class Magnoliopsida; order Solanales; family Solanaceae; genus Solanum; species Solanum stenotomum. The sequence goes on along the minus strand of NW_026028480.1, from coordinate 463,481 downwards.
TTGAGACTTTCTCATGAATTGACAATTTATGTCTTTTTTGTGTGTCAATTTCTTTGTAGGACGTGTTAGTAGCAGGATCAGACACAAGCGCGGCTGTAATAGTATGGGCGATGACAGCCTTAATGAGGAATCCAAGAGCCATGAAGAAAGCTCAAGAGGAAATTAGACAATCAATTGGAAAAAAAGGCATTGTAAATGAAGATGACATCCAAAACATGCCTTATCTTAAAGCAGTAATAAAGGAGACATTACGATTATATCCATCAGCTCCACTCCTACTACCAAGAGAATCAATGAAAAAGTCTATACTAGAAGAATATGAAATTGAGTCAGGAACCACAATTTATGTTAACTTTTGGGCTATTGCAAGAGATCCCGAGATATGGGAGAATTCAAATGAGTTTATTCCTGAGAGATTCCTAAATTACGATATTGATTTTAAAGGACAAAACTTTGAGTTAATTCCATTTGGAGCTGGGCGAAGAGGATGCCCAGCTATTACACTTGGGGTTGCCATAGTGGAACTTGCATTGTCAAATCTTCTTTATGCATTTGATTGGAAGTTGCCTTGGAGCATGAGAAAAGAGGACATTGATACAACTGTTAGGCCAGGAATTGTAATGCATAAGAAGATAGATCTTTGCCTTATACCTACAAATTATCTCTAGATTATATTTAAATACGGATATAAGGCGAGTTTTGTGATATCAATTGAAATCATGTAAAAAATAAATTATTCTCAAGCTAAACATATTTAGAATACATACATGTAATAAGTTATTCTCATGCTAAACTTATCGACCGACTCTAAGTTATGAATTTGTCTTTCTCACTCCACCTAGTTCTTGAAGGAACACCTTTATATTACGTAAATAAATAAATCTGTGCTACTGGTAGTAATTGTTGCATTTTCGCTACTAAAAAAGTTACTATTTTATCATTGGAATTTTTTACTGAAAAATATTTAATGACTATTTTCATAAATATTTTAATTGAGTCACCAGAAAAGAAAAAATAGTAATAGTATTTTAACAAGGAATTATTAAGAAGCTTCTCAATATTTCAACATGATTCTATTTTCCACCGTGCGTTTTAATTTTAGTATGATGGTTCGATGAAAAAATATATCATATTTTATGACATAAAATTAATTGAAAAGGAAGAAGCAACCAATGAGAAGATGGTAAAGCTAAAACTATACTGTAAACGTGATAGTTAATTCAAAATTGGAAAAGGCAATTACGTACCTTAGTCCTTAGTACTTGTTTTTTTTAAAAATTCCCAGTGACTATCTGAGTGTGTTGTACGTACCTTAGTAGTTGTAAGAGTTGGAAGGGAGAAAACATTCTCAATAATATTTTTATTCTTATTTCATGTTATATCTCATATAAAATTATAGAAGTTTCATAACTTAATAAGGTATTATTGATAAACAAAATAAAAATGGCAATCAGATGCGTATTTAAAAGTTCTATTTATATTAATTTAAACCATCCAAATGACCTGTTAATTTGTGAAACACATCTTCACAAACGACCCTCAAATCATGGATAAATATCTTATGAGGAAAGAATCAAAGGAAGGACATAATTGTACTCACAATCTTGATCAATAAAATTATGTTTCTTCATATTTTATTTGTGATTGCAATCTATTTTCTATCACTTTAAAAATTTTTGCAAAAAAATTGGCACGCCTAGTGGGACCAAATCTGCTTTTCATCTCTTCTCTCACAATCAAATCTGCAAATCTGAAGTCACAAAACCGCAAAGGTAGAAGAATGAGTACTTCAAGTCTCGTCTTTGAGTTTCATCAAGTCTACACTCCGATAAACTTTTAAGCATAGACATTTGTAGACATTGAAATTTGTAGAATTCTACAAGATGTGTTCAATTCGAGTAGAGACTCTACAAAGTGTGTTCAATTCCAATTAGGATTCTTGGAGGGTATTTAATCCTAGACCTTATTTCATGCCTATATAAAGGACACTATATTCTCTTAAGGCATCTCGAATATTTCGCAAATTCATGGAATATTCATGAAAAGATCAAATCCAAATCATTCTAATTTGGGATATACTCCAGTAATGACCCTCGAATCATGGATAAATCTTAGAAGAGTAGAACAGAATTGTACCCGCACCATTTATTAATAAAATATTCATGTTTCTTCATAGTGGTTGGTTTATTTTTCTATCAATGTAAAATTTGTTGCAAACAACATTGTCTAGCAACACGATGTATTTATAATCATAAATCCTTTAAAAATTATGAATTTAAATTTACTATTATAATTTTAGTGAAAAAAATATATCTGGATTCAGATGAATCCTTTGGTAAATTAAGCCACTAATCCTCATGCGCTATAAAACTCATTTTCATGACTTACATACCAGGTAGGTATCCGTTTACATCAATGTAATTAAGTACCTTAATTTTTTAAAATTATTTTTGGAGATTTCTTGTTGCAATTGAAAGAACTTAAGTGGTTTTCAGAGGTTGGATAGAGAAATTAACAAGTTGTGTAAAATATGATTAATTGATAGGTGGGGGTGGATCTAGCGAGTAGAGTGTCATTTATGAATTTAGGTGAATTTAATTTGATATCATTAAAATATAAATTCATAAATTTTGAATTTTGAATTCACCTTAATAATAATGAAATAATACAAGAAGGCAAAAATATGAGAAGTATAAAATTTGCATAAATTAAAGTGTTTGAATTCTGGCATTAAGATAGCACGTATATAATGTAAAATTGCAAAAAAAATCATAGGAGAATTAAGGACATAAACCAAACTTCTCAACTATTTTAATTAATGGTCGACTAAATAAGTCTATTATCTTTCTAAATATGGTAGCAGAGGCAGATCTAGATCATTAGCTACAGATTTGATGACGGGTAACTGTACAAATCCAATGTCCTTTTTTGTCTTTAAATTACCATTTTATTTATATTTATATGATTTTTCTTTTAATAATATTATCGCAGTTGTTGATCCAAACCTCCAGCTCCTTTTAGGGTGTGTTTAATATGGAAAAAAATGAATAATGTTTTTTAATATTTTCATATTCAGTTAATCAAAAAATTTGAATAATATTTTCTCTAAAAAATAAGTTTTTTTTAAAAAGAGGAAAATAACTTTCTTAGTGAAAGTAGGAAGAACATATTTCACAAGTGAAATTCCACAGTGATTGTGTCATCTGCCACCCTCAACACACCTCATCACCCCACACCGGTACTCCGTTCACCTCCAGCTCTCATAGTATTTGACAAAATTATATACAAAACTCCAAAAACAGTTTTCAAAAATGCATTTACCATAAAAAAACATTTTCTTTTGTACCAAACACACCCTTACTTTTTAATTATAAATAAAAGAAACAATAGAAAATTACAAGACATTTCAAGTGACTTTGCCATAAAGAAACAAATGTTGTTTCCACTCTTTTTAGCCCTTGTTATCTTCATTATTCTCAGTTTCCTTCTTGCTAAAGCCAAAAGGAATGGAAAAAACATTCTACCACCAGGTCCTTTAGGGTTGCCATTTATTGGAAATTTGCATCAATTTGATGGTTTAACCCCTCATCTCTATTTTTGGAAACTTTCCAAGAAATATGGAAAAATATTCTCATTGAAATTTGGTTCTACTCCAGTAGTGGTAATTTCTTCAGCAAAATTAGCAAAAGAAGTAATGAAAACACAAGATTTAGCATTTTGTAGTAGACCTTCTACTCTCTGCCAGCAAAAATATTCTTACAATGCTCAAGATATTGCCGCGTCACCTTACAATGACAATTGGAAAGAACTTCGAAAAATATGTGTTGGTCATTTATTTAGTCCAAAAAAAGTACAATCTTTTATCCCAATTCGTGAAGATGAAGTATCAAGAATGATCAACGAAATATCTCAACAAGCTGTCACTTCCCGAATTACCAATTTGAGTAGTATATTGATTTCACTAACGACTACAATTATTTGTAGAGTTGCTTTTGGTATTAGGTATGATGAAGAAACACATGAAAGGAGGAATTGTAATGAACTTTTAAAAGTGACTGAAGAAATGTTGGTAAGCTTTTTTGTCTCTGATTTTTTTCCTCTCTTAGGATGGATCGATAATCTCTCCGAAAAAATAAATATACTTGAGAAGAATTTTAAGGATTTGGATGAGTTTTATGAAGGACTCATTGAGCAGCATCTTAGTCCCAATAGGCCAAAATCCATGGAAGAAGGAGATATTATTGATCTTTTACTCCAATTGAAGAAAGAGAAGTCAACTCCAATCGATCTTACTTTGGACAACATAAAGGCTATCATTATGGTAATGAACTACTCCATTTTATATATGGTGGTGCTGGTAAATACATGCATGTCAGTTGCTTACACCTACCTAAACAATTAATCTTTCATTGGTTTGGTGTTAATACTCGATCATGTTGCTACGTATTTTTCATGGTCACGATCATAATATAAAGAAAGATTTTTGTCAAATATTAAAAAGGTGATTTTAAGTTTGTGGCATTACACATGTTATAGCTTGATTAGAAAAATATTTGAATAAAGGTAAAATGAGAAATTCAAAGTTTTCGAATACATGAAGATATATTTTGTGGCAATGTTTTTATCCTCTTAATTTATCTTGTAGAATATGCTAGTTGGAGGAACGAACACTAGTGCAGCTACAATAATTTGGGCAATGACAGCCTTGATAGCGAACCCAAATGCCATGAAGAAAGTTCAAGCAGAAATTAGAGAATCGGTTGGGAAAAAGTCCATAGTGAATGAGGATGATGTCCAAACTCTTCCATATTTCAAAGCAGTGATAAAAGAGACACTTAGATTGTATCCACCTGCTCCATTGTTAGTACCAAGAGAGACGATGAAAAATTCCATACTAGAAGGATATGAAATTAAACCAAAAACTATAATTTATGTTAACGCTTGGGCAATTGCAAGAGATCCTGAAATATGGGAAAATCCAGAAGAATTTATACCTGAGAGGTTCTTGAATAGTGATATTGATTTTAAGGGCCAACATTTTGAGTTGATTCCATTTGGAGCAGGCAGAAGAGGGTGCCCGGCTATGGCACTCGGTGTGGCAAATGTGGAACTTGTACTTTCCAATCTCCTTTATGCTTTTGATTGGGAGTTGCCTTGTGGAATGAAAAGAGAAGACATTGACACCAATGTTCTGCCAGGACTTACTATGCATAAGAAAAAACCTTTGTGCCTTGTTCCTCGAAATTATCTCTAGATATTAAACAAGAAGAAACTCCAATGTTTAAATTATTTAAATATGTATGTATGATTTCGTTAGTTATCCATGTTTAATATGGTCATATGGTTTTATGTCTATTATTTTTCGTTTTAAACTTGTAATGGAGTAGTTGAGGAGGGGAAAACATTTTCACAAATATTTTTTTCTTTGTTATTTCATATTCAATTTTATATATTTTCATGTAACATAATAAGGTATTATTTATAAATAAAATAAAAGCAGCAATCAAAGAACCATATTTTAAAAGTTCTATTTAAACCATCCAAACGACACTTTAGTTTGTGAAACACATCGTGTAGCAATTACAAGATGCATTAATAATCAGAATCAATAATCCTCTTATCTCTTGATACGACTGTGGATTCAAAATTAAACTTGATGAATTTGATTTTATTTTTTTAAAAAAAATTAAATTTAAAAATTAGAAGTACAAATTTAATATTTTAATTTTAGTGAATTTTCACATATTAAGATATGCCTCACAAAAAAAAAACTGGATTAGAATGAGAGCTAGTTGCATCTGCCATTGATCCTCATTGTCTATACTAACACATGTTATAACATTCATTTTCACGACTTATATGCCATGTAGGTATCAATTTACATCATGGTAATTAAGTACATGTAGAAATTAACAAGTTGTGTAAAAGTTGATTAACTGATAGGTGGGGGTGGATCTAACTAGTTATAACTAGAGCGTTGTATATAAATTTACATGAATTTAACTTGAAGATTATTAAAAAAATAATTCATAAATTTTAAATTTTGAGTTCGCCTATTAATCACTTAATTAATAAGTGGTAAACATCTTCCTTTCACTAATAATTAACTTTATGCAAAACAATATTATATATATTTTTTTAAAAATTCTTATCCTTAAGACTTTTATAAACCCTCATGGAGTCATGGTGGGAGGGAGGTTTTAAGGAAAAAGGTTGACATTAATCCTTACCTCGTATATTCTAAAGTAGCAAAAAAATTCATAGGAGAAGGACATAAACCAAACCTCTTCTATCCTAATGGTCAACTAAAAATATAAAAAATGCATGTAAAAAGAGTTTTTTCTTTTAAAAAAATTATGTAAGGACAAAGGCGTGGGGCATATGCGCCTTTCAAGGCGCATACAGACTTGCAGGCTTTGTCTGCTTGCGCCTTTTAAGGCGCATAGGGCCCGTGCCTTGCTACCCTAATTTAAACGATGTCCAACCTACTATTTAAATATTGCCCTTTTGGTTTCAAACTTATTCTTGTTTTCCTTTTGGAATTTTTGGTCAATTTTTTTTGCTCTTTTGGCTCTGGACTCTATAAAAGTATACGCTCCACAATTGCAACACCAAGTGCATTGTCTGCAGAGACCATTGCCTTTATTATCACAGCTCAAGCACACAATATTTCTCAGTATAAAAAGCAGAGAAATGAATCAAATTGATCTCTTATAGATATTTGACTTTAAAAACAATGAGTTTAAATTTACTATTTTATTATAGTGAATTTTTACATATTAAAATATGCCTTGTACAAATTATAACTAGATTCGGATGAACCCGTTGGCTAGCTGCATTTATCACTGGTCCTCATTGTCTATATTGCCACATGCTATAAAACTCATTTTCATGACTTATATATATGCCAGGTAGGTATCAATTTATATTAATGTTTTGGAGATTTCTTGTTGCAATTGAAAAAAATTAAGCGATTTTCAGAGATTTGAGAGGGAAATTAACAAGTTGTGTAAAGATGATTAAGTGATAGGTGGGGGTGGATCTTGCTATATATAGTAGAGTGTCATTTATGAATTTACGTAAATTTAATTTGAGATTATTAAAAATAATAATTCATAAATCTTATTTGTATCCACCTCAATAATAGTAATGAGATAATACAAGAAGACAAAATATGAGAAGTATAGTATTTTCCATGAAAAACCATTATCCTTCGTGCCAAAAAAGCCCTTACTTGTTAATTAGTATAAATGAAAGAAACAACATAAAATTTTAATACAAGACATCAAGTGACTTTGCAGTACAAAATTTTAATATTGCCAAAAAAAAAAAAAAAAAATGTTCTTTCCATTCTTTGTAGCCCTTGTTATCATCATTATTCTCAGTTTTCTTCTTCCAAAAGTAAAAAAGAAAGAAAAAAACATCCTGCCACCGGGTCCTTTAAGGTTACCATTCATTGGAAATTTGCATCAGTTTGATGGTTTAACCCCTCATATCTATTTTTGGAAACTTTCCAAGAAATATGTAAAAATATTCTTATTGAAACTTGGTTCTACTCCAATAATTGTAGTTTCTTCAGCAAAATTAGCAAAAGAAGTAATGAAAACACAAGATTTAGCATTTTGCAGTAGACCTTCTATTTTGGGCCAGCAAAAATTATCTTACAATAATCAAGATATTGCCACGTCACCTTACAATGACCACTGGAAAGAACTTCGAAAAATATGTGTTGGTCATTTATTTAGTCTAAAAAAAGTGCAATCTTTTATTCCAATTCGTGAAGATGAAGTATCAAGAATGATCAAGGAAATATCTCAACAAGCTGTAACATCCCGAATTACTAATTTGAGTAGTATATTGATTTCACTAACGACTACAATTATTTGTAGAGTTGCTTTTGGTATTAGGTATGATGAAGAAACACACGAAAGGAAGAATTTTAATGAGCTTTTAAAAGTGACTGAAGAAATGTTGGCAGGCTTTTTTGTCTCTGATTATTTTCCTCTCTTAGGATGGCTTGATAAACTCTCCGGAAAAATAAATAAACTTGAGAAGAATTTTAAGGATTTAGATAAGTTTTATGAAGGACTCATTGAGCAACATTTCAATCCCAATAGGCCAAAATCCATGGAAGGAGATATTATTGATCTTTTGCTACAATTGAAGAAAGAGAAATCAACTCCCATCGATCTTACATTGGACAACATAAAGGGTATAATCATGGTAACGAACTACTCCATTTGTAGCTATTTTATATGACGGTACTGATAAATTACTTGCTTACATCGACTGCTTATAACACCTAGCTAAACAGTTAACCTTTCATTGGCTTGGTGTTAATATTGTTTCATGTCGCTAAGTTTTTTCCATGGTTATGTTTGTGGCATGATTATAATACAAAGAAAGATTTTTATCAAATATTAACAAATGCCTTTAAATTTGTGGCATTACACTTGTCATAACATTTTATGATACTTGATTTGAAAATATTTTAATATAAATAAAATGAGAAATATAAAGTTTTGAATACATGAAAATATAGTTTGTGGCTAAGTTTTGATCCTCCCATTTTCTCTAGTAGAATATGCTTGTTGCTGGAACGGACACTAGCGCAGCTACAATAATTTGGGCAATGACAGCCATGATGGCAAATCCAAATGCCATGAAGAAAGTTCAAGCAGAAATTAGAGAGTCGGTTGGGAAAAAGTCCATAGTGAATGAAGATAACGTCCAAAATCTTCCATATTTTAAAGCAGTGATAAAAGAGACATTTAGATTGTATCCATCAGTTCCATTGTTAGTAGCAAGAGAGACGATGCAAACTTCCATACTAGAAGGATATGAAATTAAACCAAAAACTATAGTTTATGTTGACGCTTGGGCAATTGGAAGGGATCCTGAAATATGGAAAAATCCAAAAGAATTTATACCTGAGAGGTTCTTGAATAATGATATTGATTTTAAGGGACAAGATTTTGAGTTGATTCCATTTGGAGCAGGTAGAAGAGGGTGCCCAGGTATAGCACTTGGTGTGGCAAATGTGGAACTTGTACTTTCCAATCTTCTTTACGCTTTTGATTGAGAGTTGCCTCATGGGATGAAAATAGAAGACATAGACACTGATGTTTTGCCTGGAATCATACCACATAAGAAAAAACCATTGTGCCTTGTTCCTAGAAATTATCACTAGAAATTGAACAAGACCAAACTCCAGTGTTTAAATTAGTTAAATATGTATGCATAACTTTGTAAGTTATCCATGTTTAATATGGTCGTATGGTTTTATGTCTGTTACTTTTTGTTATAAACTTGTAATGGAGTAGTTATTTCAATAAAATCTCTCTTCTAGTTCCAAAAGATATCGCGGAAAAATGAAAAGAAAAGCATTTTTCTAATGAATGCGTAATAATTCCAAGTAAAATGTCTGTTATCTTTATCACAAAAGTTAATTTCCAATCAAATGCATATAGAAGCATAAGCTCTAGTACTGTTGCAACACCTATGGAGAACATTATTGCCTTTATTGTCACAGCTCAAGCACACGCGACTTATATTGTTTGTTTTGGCCAAACACGCCTTACGACTATATTCCTTCTTCAGAAAGTTGTAGGTGAGGTTTGTCCTACTACCTAACTAAGGTAATATCATTCATAGGGAATGTTCTATTAATATCATATTTGTCATAGCCCAATTGAAAAACATGTATTATCTACATTGCCCAATAACACTCATATATTTCTTCCTTGGCTATGCCATCACTGACCCCAAAAATTGTACATATCATATGAACTTATGTTATTCTTTATAAAGTTTCTTACTTTCCTCCCCCATTCCGATTGATAAGAGATTCCAATATATTGTAACCTTTACCCTTTCTTCATAATTTAATTTTGAATTTCTTTTCCTTGACTATGTATTAACCCAAATTTTTGGACCCAAACTAAAGCTTTGATATTTTTGAGTTTATCAATTCCTTCCCCTTCTAATAGGAAACAATATCAATTATTTATTCAGTTATCAAATTGCCTTTGAAATTATTGGTGAGATAAATATCTAGATAATATGGAAAAAAATGATTGATAGAGGAGAAAAATCATTTTTCAGGCTTTAATTATTGTGGCCTGTGAATTTTCCTGAGTCACTTTCATGAATGTTAAAGAATCAAACTACCTCCTAAATTATCAAAAGTATAGTCTATCACTTAGCTTATAAATGCAATGTCATGTTTTTCCAGCTTTATATGACAAATATCTTTCTATTTACATAATGTTTTAAATATCTATTTTCATTTTTTAAATATTATCACAGCCTTGATCCAAAGTCCCTGCTTCGTTTACTGTTACTTCTATTGTTTCAATTTCTTTGTTTTAATTAGTTACTATTTAAATAGTTAAATAATATATTATTTTGTGTCATATTTTTATTTTTTCAAATGCTTTTTAAATATTGTGACTTATAGTATTTTTTATAAAAAATAAAAATAAAAATAAAAATAAAAATTCTATGTTCGAATTCAAACTGAACAGTAGTTTGTTTGATCTCGTACTGCGAAATTAAGTCAAACAAACTAAAATGGAGTACTATAAAATGAAAGAAATTGTAGAAAATCTCAATACAAGATATAGAAAACAAGTGACTTTTCCAAAAAAAAAACACATGATGTTCTTTCCTCTCTTTGTAACCCTTCTTATCATTATCATTCTCAGTTTTATTTTTCCTAACGCCAAAAAGAAAGGAAAAAACATTCTACCACCAGGCCCTTTACGGTTGCCATTCATTGGAAATTTGCATCAATTTGATGGTTTAACCCCTCATCTCTATTTTTGGAAACTTTCCAAAAAATATGGGAAAATTTTCTCATTGAAACTTGGTTCTTCTACTATGATTGTAGTTTCTTCAGAAAATCTAGCAGAAGAAGTAACGAAGACACAAGATTTAGCTTTTTGTAGTCGGCCTTCACTTCTTGGCCAGCAAAAATTGTCTTACAATGGTCAAGATATCGCTATGTCGCCTTACAATGACTATTGGAAAGAAATTAGAAAAATATGTGTTGTTCATTTATTTAGTCTCAAGAAAGTGCAATATTTTAATCCAATTCGTGAAGATGAAGTATCAAGAATGATCAAGAAATTATCTCAGCAAGCCGTCACTTCACAAATTACAAATTTGAGCAATATAGTGATCTCACTAACAACAACAATTATTTGTAGAATTGCTTTTGGTATTAGGTATGATGAAGAAACACGCGAAGGAAGGAAATTTGGTGAACTTTTAAAAGTAACTCAAGAAATGCTGGGAGGCTTTTTTGTATCTGATTATTTTCCTCTCTTAGGATGGATTGATAAACTCTCTGGAAAAATAAATAAACTTGAGAAGAATTTTAAGTATTTAGATGAGTTTTATGAAGGACTCATTGAGCAACATCTCAATCCCAATAGGCCAAAATCCATGGAAGGAGATATTATCGATCTTTTGCTCCAATTGAAGAAAGAGAAATCAACTCCAATTGATCTTACTTTGGATAACATAAAGGCTATTATCATGGTAATGACTAATTCACTACTCTATTTGTCTATTTTTTATATTTGCTCTAGTTGACGGCTTACACCTAACTAAACAGTTAACCTTATGGATGAATTAACAAATTGAAGTGAAAATTATATCAATTAATCATTGGTTAATTAGATGTTTAAAATTGTATATAAGCAAGTCTTTTGTATTGTTATATTTATTAACTTGGTATTAACACTCTTTCATACAACTAAGTTTTTTCCTTGGTCATGTTTGTGACACGATCATAATATAAAGAAACTTTTTTATCAAATATTAAGAAGTGCCTTTTAAACTTGTGATATTACACATGTTATGACTGTAACACCCCACCTTAAGATAAGAAGTCTCACATCGGCAAAACACTTGGGTGATGTTGGGTAAATAAGTAATCAGACCTTGCCAACTAGTGATGCGTTTTAAAGTCGTGCGGATCTAGGTCCAAAATGGACAATATAATATCACTAGTGCGCTGGCCGTTACAATAACTGTTTCTGATTAGGAAAAAATTTCAATTGATATGAATTGTTGCATTTAATTTTATCCTCACGCTTTCTCTTGTAGAATTTGCTAGTTGGTGGAACGAACACGAGCGCAGCTGCAGTAGTTTGGGCAATGACAGCCTTGATGGCTAAACCAAATGCCATGAAGAAAGTTCAAGCTGAAATTCGAGAAATGGTTGGAAAAAAGTCCATAGTAAATGTAGAAGACATCCAAAATCTTCCATATTTTAAAGCAGTGATAAAAGAAACATTTAGATTGTTTCCACCAGGTCCATTGTTAATAGCAAGAGAGACGATGCAAAATTCCATACTAGAAGGATATGAAATTAAACCAAAAACAATAATTCATGTTAATGTTTGGGCTATTGCAAGAGATCCTGAAATATGGGAAAATCCAGAAGAATTTATACCGGAAAGGTTTCTGAATAGTGATATTGATTTTAAGGGGCAAAATTTTGAGCTGATTCCATTTGGAGCAGGCAGAAGAGGGTGCCCGGCTATGGCACTCGGTGTGGCAACTGTGGAACTTGTACTTTCCAATCTTCTTTACGCTTTTGATTGGGAGTTGCCTTGTGGAATGAAAAAAGAAGACATTGACACTGATGTTTTGCCTGGACTTGCAATGCATAAGAAAGAACCTTTGTGCCTTGTTCCTAGAAATTATCACTAGAAATTAAACAAGACCAAATTCTAGTGTTTAAATTAGTTATCCATGTTTAATAATATGGTCGTATGGTTTTATGTCTATCATTTTTCATTATAAACTTGTAATGGAGTAGTTGTTTCAATAAAATCTCCCATCTAGTTCCAAAGGATGTTGCGGAATTTTTTTAGCTAATTTACTAATTCTCTAGGAATTAAATTCATTGGTAACCCTATGTTGGTGTAATAAACATGTTACTAACAATAGTGTCCATAAGTTCTTCCTTCAGATCATACACATTATTGTTAATTAGCTGAGAATTAACTTTAATTTTGTAGAGTTAGGTACCAAAAAGTATGAACAGAGGAAAACGTACTACTATCTTTAGGATTTGCAAACAGATTCATTTCCTGGTTAAAATTACCACTAATTTAACAGCGGTGCGACTGAGATTTACCCTGCTACCGTACAGAGGAGATGTTCAATTGTAATATCATATTTGTCATAGTCCAATCTCACGATACGTATTATCTGTTTTTACTCGGTTACCCTCATATATTTATCACATCATTTTGTCCAAAAGCATACTTACCATGTGAATTTGTATTATTCTTTATAAAAAAATTCACTTTACTCTCCTATTCTGATGCAAAATTTAATTTTGCATTCCTTTTTCTTGACAATGAATGAATCCCAATTTTGGACACAAACTAAAGCTTTGACATTTCTGAGTTTATTACGTTATCAAATTGCCTTTGTCTAATGGTCTGAAATCATTGGTGAGACAAATATTTGGACAAAGGTCATTTTTCAAGCTTTAATATTGTGGACTGTGGATTACAAAAGTCCACAATCCACATTAATGGTAATGACAAGGCATCTGTTTAATTAAAAATAAAATAAAATATTGTGGACTGTGAATTTTCCTGTATCACTTTCATTACAATCATGATTTTATGTTCGAATTCACACTGAACATTAATTAGTTTGACTTCGTACTACGAATTAAGCCAAACAAATTAACACAGAAAAAGTACTATAAATGGAAGTAATTGTAGAAAATCTTATTACAAGATATAGAAGATATTTCGAGTGACTTTTCCAAACAAAACACACGATGTTGTTTCTACTCTTTGTAGCCCTTGTTATCATCATTATTCTCAGTTTCCTTCTTCCTAAAGCCAAAAGGAATGGAAAAAACATTCTACCACCAGGCCCTTTAGGGTTGCCATTCATTGGAAATTTGCATCAATTTGATGGTTTAACCCCTCATCTCTACTTTTGGAAACTTTCTAAGAAATATGGAAAAATATTCTCTTTAAAACTTGGTTCTTCTACTATGATTGTAGTTTCTTCAGCAAATCTAGCAAAAGAGGTAACACACATACAAGATTTAGCCTTTTGTAGTAGACCTTCAATTCTTGGCCAGCAAAAATTGTCTTACAATGGTCAAGATATTGGCGTGTCACCTTACAATGACTATTGGAGAGAACTTCGAAAAATATGCGTTGTTCATTTATTTAGTCTCAAGAAAGTGCAATATTTTAGTCCAATTCGTGAAGATGAAGTATCAAGAATGATCAAGAAAATATCTCAACAAGCTGCCACTTCACAAATTACAAATTTGAGCAATATAGTGATCTCGCTAACAACTACAATCATTTGTAGAATTGCTTTTGGTATTAGGTATGATGAAGAAACACGTGAAGGGAAAAAATTTAATGAAATTTTAAAAGTGACAGAAGAAATGTTGGCAGGCTTTTTTGTCTCTGACTTTTTTCCCCTCTTAGGATGGATTGATAAACTCTCCGGAAAAATAAATAGACTTGAGAAGAATTTTAAGGAGTTGGATGAGTTTAATGAAGAACTCATTGAGCAACATCTCAATCCCAATAGGCCAAAATCCATGGAAGGAGATATTATTGATCTTCTGCTCCAATTGAAGAAAGAAAAATCAACTCCAATCGATCTTACTTTGGACAACATAAAGGCTATTATCATGGTAATTATTTAACTACTCTATGTGTAAATTTTATATATTTTCTCGTCGGCTGCTTACACCTAGCTAAGCAATTAACTTTACAAATGAATTAACTAATTGTAGTGAAAATTCATATCAATTAATCATTGGTTATAGATGTTGAAAATCGTACATAAGCAAGTATTATGTATTGTTATATTTATTGACTTGATATTTACACTCTGTTATACAACTAAGTTTTTTTCCTTCGTCATGTTTGTGGCACGATCATATTAAGTTTTTTAATTAATATGAATGTTGTATTTAATTTTATCCTCCCATTTTCTCTTGTAGGATATGCTAGTTGGTGGAACGGACACAAGTGCAGTTGCAGTAATTTGGGCAATGACAGCCTTGATAGCCAAACCAAATGCTATGAAGAAAGTTCAATCAGAAATTCGAGAAATGGTCGGTAAAAAGTCCATAGTTAATGAAGATGATATCCGAAATCTTCCATATTTTAAAGCAGTGATAAAAGAAACATTTAGATTGTATCCACCAGCTCCATTGTTAATAGCAAGAGAGACGATGCAAAATTCCATACTAGAAGGATATGAAATTAAACCAAAAACTATAATTCATGTTAATGTTTGGGCTATTGCAAGAGATCCTGAAATATGGGAAAATCCAGAAGAATTTATACCTGAGAGGTTTCTGAATAGTGATATTGATTTTAAGGGCCAAAATTTTGAGCTGATTCCATTTGGAGCAGGCAGAAGAGGGTGCCCGGCTATGGCACTCGGTGTGGCAACTGTGGAACTTGTACTTTCCAATCTTCTTTACGCTTTTGATTGGGAGTTGCCTTGTGGAATGAACATTGAAGACATTGATACTGATGTTTTGCCTGGACTTGCTGTGCATAAGAAAGAACCTTTGTGCCTTGTTCCTAGAAAATATCTTCAAAAGTTAAACTAGACCAAACTCCAATGTTTAAATTAGTTAAATATGTATGTATGCTTTCGTTAATTATCCATGTTTAATATGGTCGTAAGGCTTTATGTTTGTCATTTTTCGTTATAAACTTGTAATAGAGTTGTTGTTATTTCGTTAATTAATTATCCATGTTTAATATGGTCGTAGGCTTTATGTTTGTCATTTTTCGTTATAAACTTGAAATGGAATTGTTGTTATTGCAAAAGACAATTCCCATAATTTTTTTTT
>NW_026028480.1:423681-447594 GCF_019186545.1 Solanum stenotomum | reverse complement strand
GGGATGTTCAGGATCTTGTCCACTTTTGCTTTTAGATGTTTCAAATTATTGCTATCCTTGATCTGACTCATTTTGATGATGATCTCAGATTACTGATGCATCGCATAAAAAGTTTTAGTAGACTTATTGTTAATCCCAGTAAAGATCATGATATCATCAGCATAAGCAAGGTGGTTAAAAATAGGTCGAACTTGTGTTACTCCTTTCATAGTTTTTCACTTTACTCTCTTATTCCGATGAAAAAATGAATTTAGAATTCATATTGCTTTACAATGAATGAATACAAGAATTTTTAGACGCAAACTAAAGCTTCCACATTTGTGAGTTTATTGCGTTATCAAATTGCCTTTTGTCTAATTCTATGTAAATATAATTATAGGTGAGACATTTATCTAGACAATGTGGAAAAAACTATAAAGGACAAAAGGTCATTTTTTTCAAGCTTCAAATATTGTGGCCTGTGAATTTTCCTGTGTCACTTTCATGAAAATCACCATACAAAAAAGAAAAAAAAAGTTTAGAATTTTAAAATAAATGATTGAAAATCACTTTCATACTATGAAATTAGAATTAAACTACTTCCCAAAATATCAAAAGTGTATAGTTGATGTTTATCCCTTTCTATCACTTATAAATGCAATCTCCTTTTCTTCCTTTAAATTACAAATTTCTTTCTACTTGTCTATTTCTTAAATAAGTATTTTCATCATGATTAAAATATTATCATATATAGCCGTTGATCTAAAGTTCCACCTTCTTTTACGGTTACTTATAGTATTTTTATGTAAAATTTATTTCAAAATAATCATAGATATAACTTTCATTCTCTACATCAAGCGAGGGAGTACTATAAATGAAAGAAATTGTGGAAAATTTTAATACAAGATATAGAAGACATTTACAGTGACTTTTCCAAAAAACACATGATGTTGTTTCCACTCTTTGTTGCCCTTGTTATCATCATCATTCTAAGTTTCCTTCTTCCTAAAGCCAAAAGGAGTGGAAAAATCATTCTACCACCAGGTCCTTTAGAGTTGCCATTCATTGGAAATTTGCATCAATATGATAGTTTAACCCATCATCTCTACTTTTGGAAACTTTTCCAAAAATATGGGAAAATCTTCTCATTGAAACTTGGTTATTCTACTATGATTGTAGTTTCTTCAGCAAATCTAGCAAAAGAAGTAATGAAGACACAAGATTTAGCTTTTTGTAGTCGGCCTTCCCTTCTTGGCCAACAAAAGTTGTCTTACAATGGTCAAGATATCGCTATGTCGTGCTATAATGACTATTGGAAAGAAATTAGAAAATATGTGTTTTTCATTTATTTAGTCTCAAGAAAGTGCAATATTATCGTCCAATTCGTGAAGATGTGTCACACCCCAAATCTGGATGTGATGGCACGTGTCCATTTCCCACCGGACACGTCAGCCTAACCCAACCACAACGATAGAGAAGTAGATATACGAGAATAAAAGATAATAAATAAGCGGAAGACTTTAATTAAGACTCAACACTACCCAGAATTTGGTTGTCACATGTACAAACCTCTAAATACAGAATTCGAATAAAAATATACAAGTCTCAGAGTATAGTTCTCGAATAGAACAAAACTGAAAGTAAAGATAACTCAAGGGCACATCTGGAATGAACCGCTACCTCTCGAGTATGTCCCGAACCTCAATCTGCTAAAGAAACTACTAAGCCGAATCTGAGAGAGAGCTGTCAACCTACACAATTGTGTAGAAGCAAGGGTGAGTACCGAAAACCACAGGTACTCGCAAGTAACTCTAAACTAAGCAAAACTAGCAGCTACAAACAACTCCTTTCAATCCCAACCGAACCACCGAAACTTCAATCTAGCAGCAAACCAACCAACCTATACTAAACAGATCATATTCAACAGCCAGAACCAACAGTATATCCTCATCAACCTCAGATCAACAAATAAGAGCAAGTAGATCAAATTCCACATAAGAAGGGTAAACCGATACAATCCACACATCACAGACAAAGATAAGGCAAATGCGATGCAAAATGCAATAATGATGTCATGTAGTCGTGATGCATGTCTGTCCTACGATACACATCTGTTGACGTAATCAGTCCGCGCTGAATACTCAAATCAGAACCCATGGGGGCCACACATGGACCATGTATCACCGCCGGAACCAGATCCCATCGGCATCCAAATCGCTAGCCGGAGCTAGTCCATCTCATATATCTCTAGCCGGAGCTAGTCTCAACTGTGTCTCATATCCATCCATCCTCATATCAGTGTCTCAGAACTCATGCAACAGATAGTTCACACATGGGATGAATAATGAATATGCACATGTCATCAATCACAATCATATCACGATCACATCATAGTATTACACATCATCTGTCTCAATCACAACCATATCACGACCACATCATAGTATTACACATCATCTGTCTCAATCACAACCATATCACGACCACATCATAGTATTACACATCATCTGTCTCAATCACAACCATATCACGACCACATCATAGTATTACACATCATCTGTCTCAATCACAACCATATCACGACCACATCATAGTATTACACATCATCTGTCTCAATCACAACCATATCACGACCACATCATAGTATTACACATCATCTGTCTCAATCACAACCATATCACGACCACATCATAGTATTACACATCATCTGTCTCAATCACAACCATATCACGACCACATCATAGTATTACACATCATCTGTCTCAATCACAACCATATCACGACCACATCATAGTATTACACATCATCTGTCTCAATCACAACCATATCACGACCACATCATAGTATTACACATCATCTGTCTCAATCACAACCATATCACGACCACATCATAGTATTACACATCATCTGTCTCAATCACAACCATATCACGACCACATCATAGTATTACACATCATCTGTCTCAATCACAACCATATCACGACCACATCATAGTATTACACATCATCTGTCTCAATCACAACCATATCACGACCACATCATAGTATTACACATCATCTGTCTCAATCACAACCATATCACGACCACATCATAGTATTACACATCATCTGTCTCAATCACAACCATATCACGACCACATCATAGTATTACACATCATCTGTCTCAATCACAACCATATCACGACCACATCATAGTATTACACATCATCTGTCTCAATCACAACCATATCACGACCACATCATAGTATTACACATCATCTGTCTCAATCACAACCATATCACGACCACATCATAGTATTACACATCACCTGTCTCAATCACAACCATATCACGACCACATCATAGTATTACACATCACCTGTCTCAATCACAACCATATCACGACCACATCATAGTATTACACATCATCTGTCTCAACATCAATGTCTGTATCAATCATAGCCTACTCATGCTCTTCTATCCCCTCAATATCAGTTATCACATGACTTATTCAACAAATTCAAGTCACATATAACACATTTAGCTCGTTTTATTCCCCATCTTTCATTTACAACAATTTCAATCAACAAATAAAACCCATCCTCAATCCCCATTACTCCCCAACACAATTAGGAAAGTAGTCATGCGTAGTCTAAGAGTTTTACAAAGTTTGGAAGCCACTTGCCTTAAAACGAACTCCAAAAGTTACTTGACTTGAGCCTTTCCTTTCCGAGTATAATCCGGATCACGATAATCTATTCAAACAATTATTCACAATCACAATTCGAGTCCAATGACACCAAAATCAAGAAATTTAGGGAAAAAGGGCAAAACGGTCCAAAAGTCTCATACCGGAAAACGATACCCAAATCTGGAAATTTTTGATGTAAAATGATCCTTAAAGTATTTGGAAGCTAATGGTGAAAACCAATTTGAAAACGGAGTTGAAATCAATTCACAAACTCAATTTGAAGGAAAATCCACGTTCTTGAAGAAGCCTAAAATATTCGGATCCGAAACCCCGACTCGAAAATGAAATATCTCTTGAAAAACATCTTACCCATGCTTAGATAAGTTCAAATATGAAATTTCATCAAAAACGGAGTTAAGATCGACCTTGAAATTCTCAATTTATCAAACTTTAACTTTACCGGGAAAGTCCAAATTGTACGCGGTTAATATGATGAAAATAATCGATGAATCAATAATTTTATGTTAAAATCAGTTTACCCATAACATAAGGATCGTAAATATACCTTTTTCATCAAAAAGGGAGTCCAAATCGATAAAACCCCAATTTTTCCCAAGAGATTTACGGATAGGAAAAAAAACCAGATAAAGAAATTATGAGAAAATGTCGAATTGAAGATTGAATACTAACCCTCATATTAATTCAAGAAGAAACCCGTAAGAATCACTCCATTCCGATCTCTAGAACTCCCGATATGCTCAAAATACCAAATGAACACAGTCTGAGATTTTTATAACAGTACATGGCTGTTATGCACCAGAAAAACAGCAGTTAATCTTTCACTAAAAAGGCCGTAATTTCCTCATACGATAGTGAAATGACCCGATTCTTTTTTGTAAATGTCTTAAATAATGATACGGACCTGCTCGTTCAATCGGAGCTCAATTTCATGCTTGTTTGCCCAGTCAAATATCATTTCTACTCGGTAAACAATTATTTCTTATTTGCGATAAAAGTCCAATCTTGGATTAGCGAAAATGCACCAAAATTTGCAGATAAGTCCTATAATTCATGCTCAAAATTTCAGAACCTTCGGAATAATTTTTTGACCTTTAAAACTAATAATGAACCCTTTAGTTGCCACAATTTGCTGAAATAGTGTCAAAGCATCCAAGAAGCTTAAAAGCTCACCCAAAACTCATTTGGCACTTCCCGAACACAAACCAAATATGTTACTAGCTTGAAAATGACATTTCGGACTCAATGAAATCGTCGGAATTTGAATTCGAGGTCTCCTTGACCTGGTATCCGACAAGGCGTCAAGAAACTAACTTTAGGCTCAAAAACTCGAAATGCACTCGGGGCATCTAAAAATTCAACCAAGACTCATTCTAAACTTAGAATCACCCCCTGAATCCAACGATGCCCTCGGAATTCCATTTCGAGCACCGGAATCTCGTTTGTTGACCAAAGTCAACTCTTGATCAAAATTTCACAATTTTTGCAACTTAGGACCTCAAATCTTCGTTTTAACTCCAAATTCGCCTCCGTAAATTCTCATAGGCCCGTTTCGACATTCTAAAACTGCTGGAATCGACGAAAATCCGATTCGAGTCTCGAAACTCCAAATGACTCGAAATAGCACTTTTAACCAAACTTTAACTCTTAAAAACTCAACTTTCCAAAAACTTAAATTTTCATCAATTTTCCTTCAAACCAACTTCGAAAATACAACAATTAGGACTTGGGGCAACTATCGGGAGGGGTAAAACGGTCATTTTATGAAAATTTCCAAAAATGACATTTAGGGTCATTACAAGATGAAGTAGCAAGAATGATCAAAAAAATATCTCTACAAGCTGACACTTCACAAATTACAAATTTGAGCAATATAGTGATTTCACTTGCAACTACAATTATTTGTAGAATTGCTTTTGGTATTAGGTATGGTGAAGAAACACGCGAAGGGAGGAAATTTCATGAACTTTTAAAAGTGATTGAAGAAATGTTGGCTGGCTTTTTTGTCTCCGATTATTTTCCTCTCTTAGGATGGATTGATAAACTCTCCGGAAAAATAAATAAACTTGAAAAGAATTTTAAGGATTTGGATGAGTTTTATGAAGGACTCATTGAGCAACATCTCAATCCCAATAGGCCAAAATCCATGGAAGGAGATATTATTGATCTTTTGCTCCAATTGAAGAAAGAGAAATCAACTCCAATCGATCTTACCTTAGACAACATAAAGGCTCTTATTATGGTAATGAACTACTCTATTTGTGTCTATTTTACTTGCTCTCATCGACTGCTTACACCTAACTAAATAGTTAACCTAATTAGAAATGAATTAACTAGTTTTTTATCAATTAATCAGGGTTATATGTTAAAAATTTTATATAAGGAAGTCTTGTGTATTGTTATATTTATTGACTTGGAATTAGCACTCTGTCATACAACTAAACATTTTTATTCCATGGTCATATTTGTGGTGCCATCATGATATATAGACAGTTTTTGGTCAAATATTAATTAAGAAATGCCTTCTAAACTCGTAATATTACACATGTTATAACCTTTCATAATTAGGAAACACTTCAGTTGATATATGAAGTGTTTCTTTTAATTTTATCCTTCCATTCTCACTTGTAGGATATGCTAGTTGGTGGAACGGACACTAGTGCAGCTACAATAGTTTGGGCAATGACAGCCTTGATAGCCAAACCGAATGCCATGAAGAAAGTTCAAGCAGAAATTAGAGAATCGGTTGGGAAAAAGTCCATAGTGAATGAAGATGATATCCAAGATCTTTCATATTTTAAAGCAGTCATAAAGGAGACATTTAGATTGTATCCACCAGGTCCATTGTTAATACCAAGAGAGACGATGCAAAATTCCATACTAGAAGGATATGAAATTCAACCAAAAACGATAGTTCATGTTAATTTTTGGGCTATTGCAAGGGATCCTGAAATATGGGAAAATCCAAAAGAATTTATACCCGAAAGATTTCTGAATAGTGATATTGATTTTAAGGGCCAAAATTTTGAGTTAATTCCATTTGGAGCAGGAAGAAGAGGGTGCCTGGCTATGACACTTGGTGTGACAAGTGTGGAGCTTGTACTTTCCAATCTTCTTTACGCTTTTGATTGGGAGTTGCCTCTTGGAATGAACATAGAAGACATTGATACTGATGTTTTGCTTGGACTTGCTATGCATAAGAAAGAGCCTTTGTGCCTTGTTCCTAGAAATTATCACTAGAAATTAAACAATACCGAACTCCCAACATTTAAATTAATTAATAATGTATGCTTTTGTTTGTCATCCGTTTTAATATATGGTCGTATGGTTTTATGTCTGCCAAAGTAAATCCATCTTGGAGTAATGGGGAATTTGACATCGATCCTTACCTTGTAAATTAGCAAAGCAAAGTAGAGCATATACATGCATGCATATATAAACTTGTAATGCAGTAGTTGTTTCAATAAAATTTTCCTTATCGTTGACTTTAGACTCAAAGTTATCCCTTTTATAAGGAGCACTAATTATGCAAGACCTTACCTTAGAAGGTAGAGAATGTTGTTTAATATGGCGTAATTGTAATTAAAAAGAACAGCTAGAATTCTTCCAATATATAATAATATCTTTTTTTTGGTCCAAAAATAATACAATACAATATATGAATATCCTTATTATCAAAAAAAAAGAAGTTTCCTTGATTTATTTTTGTCGTGAAACTATAATAAGTAGATTTTTAATTTGTACCCTTTTGAGTGCTTATTAAACAAAAATAGGCCAAACTACTCATCAATAGCAAATATTGTTCAAAACATAATTTTAAAAAATTAAACATAAGCTTTTATAATATTCATCTCAAAAAAGGCAATTACATTACTACTTATCAGAATTCGAAAGGGGGAAACACTCTTCCTAATATTCATACTTTTATTCTACATTCTATTCCGCATATCACTAAAATAGTCTACATATAATTTTTAGGGACAAGGCAAAGATCATTTTTCTTATGCATAGTAATTCCGCGTAGACTCTCTGTGTCAATATCTTCTATGTTCATCCCAAAAGGCAACTCCCAATCAAATGCATATAGAAGGTTTGATAGTATAAGCTCTACTGTTGCAACACCAAGTGCTTGACCTGTAGAGAGACGAATTCAAAATTTTGAGTTTTTTTGAAAATATGATAAAAACTATATTTCTACCATTACTTAATTTTCATATTTTTCATGTATAGTCTACGTGAAAATTCTATATAACAATTGTGGGTTCAATTGAACTTATAATTGTATGAATTATATATATATATATATATATTCATATATATATTCGACATTGAATACCTGGGCAACCTCTCCGCCCTGCTCCAAATGGGATAAATTCAAAATCTTGACCCTTGAAATCAATGTTACTATTCAAGAATCTCTCGGGTATAAATTCTTCTGAATTTTTCCAGTACTCAGGATCTCTTGCAATAGCCCAATAGTTTACACGAATTGTTGTTTTTGGTGGAATATTATACCCTTCTAGTATTGAATTTTGCATTGTCTCTCTTGCCACTAGGATTGGAGCGGGTGGATACAATCTAAATGTCTCTTTTATTACTGCTTTGAGATAAGGCATATTTTGAGTATCATCTTCATTTACAATGCCTTTTTTCCCCACTGATTTTCTAACTTCTTCTTGAACTTTCTTCATGGCTTCCGGGTTCTTCATCAAGGCAGTCATGGCCCAAATTACTGTAATTGCGCTAGTGTCTGTCCCAGCAAGAAATAAATTCTACAAAAACATTTAAGTTAACAGGAAAATAACAGAGATGAGAGATATGTATTTTATTTAAAATTCAAATTGTTAATACATATATACATTTAAGCATAATTAATTACCATGAGAATTGCTTTTATGTTGTCCAAAGTGAGATTGATTTGAGTTGATTGCCCCTTCCTCAATTGTAGCAAAATATCAATCATATCTCCTTCCATGGATTTTGGCCTATTGGGATTGCGATGTTGCTCAATGAGTTCTTCATAAAATTCATCCAAACACTTGAAATTCTTCTCAAGTTTGTTTTTCAATCCAGTAAGTTTATCAATCCAACTTAAAGAAGGAAAAAAATCGGAGACAAAGAAGCTAGCCAGAATATCTTGAGACTCATTTATAAGTTCATCAAATCTCCTCTTTTCATGTGCTTCTTCATCAAACTTAATACCAAAAGCAACTCTACAAATAATTGTAGTTGTAAGTGAAATCACTATATTGCTCAAATTGGTAATTTGTGAAGCGGCAGCTTGTTGAGATATTTTCTTGATCATTCTTGAGACTTCATCTTCACGAATCGGACTAAAAGATTGTACTTTCTTGAAACTAAATAAATGAAGTGAACAAAGTTTTCTAATTTCTCTCCAATAGTCATTATAAGGTGAAAACACTATGTCATGACTATTGTAAGACAATTTTTGTTGGCAAAGAGTAGAGGGTCTACTACAAAACGCTAAATCTTGTGTCTTCATTACTTCTTTTGCTAATTTTGTTGAAGAAATTACAACTACTGGAGTAGAACCAAATTTCAATAAGAATATTTTTCCATATTTTTTAGAAAGTTTCCAAAAATAGATATGAGGAGTTACACTATCATATTGATGCAAATTTCCAATGATTGGCAAACCTAAAGGACCTGGTGGTAGATTGGTATTTCTACTTATTTTGGTTTTGTGAAGAAGAAAAATGAGAATAATAGGAAAAGCTACTAAAAATATAAAGAACATCATGGTTTTGTTGTGTCACTGCCAAATGCAACTTCAAATGTAACCTATAAATTGATCTTCTATTGAGTTGCTTTTATACACATTTTTTGTTCAATTGAATGTAGTGATATTTGAGAATGACATCACAATTTAATCTTAAAGATGTATAAGTATGCAATGACATAACCTTTTTAAATGTTCTAGACTTTCTGCTTAAATACGATTTCTTAGTATTGATAATATAATTAAGTAAATAAAAATATTTTATTTCTATACAATTAAATTTTTAGATAAATAGTCGCACAATTCCATATGATAGCAAAGCAAGTAGAGTTTCATGGATAGTTATATAATTTTCACTCTATTGTACAAAAGTTACAAAATGATTTTCTATAGAAAAAGTTGCTCAAATACACCTAAGTGTATCATGAAAATTACTAAATTATTTTTTTACTATAGAAATTTCACGAATTCTCATCTAAGTATCGCAGAAATTGAGTGACACTTTGTATGATATTTAAACAAAATTAAATGACTTTCAATAAAAATAAATTAAAAATATTTTATTAACGTTTCATGATACTTAAGTAAAAGGTGTCTGATGACTTATCCATTACAAAAGATAATTTAGTGATTTTAATGTAATAAAATAAAGCTAGTCTTGAGCAAACTCTGTCATCGTATGCATTATTACGATCCAAAGGATTCACCATGCAGTGCCAGATTCATATTTGAAGATAATGATACATCATAAAAATATATATATACATTATATTAGTTGAAGCAATATCAAATATATTATCATTTCATCTAAAAATTTGTGTAAATACTCATAAAATTGATATAGTACTAATATATAAATTAAATGACATAAAGAATAATATAGCCAGGACTCCAACTCAGATCACGTGCCCGAGCTCCAAGGGCTAGAGCGTACTTTTAAAATATATGATTGTCTTCAGAGTTTAGAGTAAGGGTAGTAATTGAGCGGGTCAGATTAAATTTGAGTGGGTTACAATGAATTAAGACATTAATCGAGTCAAGATTCAACTCAACTCAAATTGCTTGGGTCAAAACGGGTTAAATAACGGATTGGATGGTTTAAACGAGTATTATTACACTTAATACATAATATACATAACTTTTTAAAGTTAACGGATACCCATATACCCAACCTTTCCACATGATTCCGCCTCTGGGCCCATATCAGATTTAGCCGAACAGTTTTGGATATGCATAGAATTCTTTGGTTTTTTTAATTTATGTTCTTTAAGAAAGTAGTAATTATCTCCTAACGCATTGTTTTTAGTAAGATACAAATTTTTAATACCTTATAGTTTTATAATTATCTTCTTGAACAAATAGTGGTTACGTATAAATTTTCATTTTTTAAGCTTAAATTATTATTTTTTGAAATTATTTAATGAGTGGTAGAATTAATTAGTTCAATTATAAATTTTCCTTTAAATTTTTTTAGTAAATTTGATGTAGATGTTTGAGTCATAACTTTGTCTACTTCAATTGAACAGCTGAATTTACAATAGATTATTAGACCTTTTTGGCTCATATTTTTCTCCATATATTTATAAAGCGTTCATTACGTAAATAGGTTTAGCGCCTATAAAGAATTTGGCAAAATTAGACACGCATCAATTATGTTATCTATCTTTAGATTAGTTAGATAAGTTTATATGAAAAACGTTTGCAAACTTGGATATATACGTCTTCTACTGCGCATAATACAACCAAATTCACAATGGATAGACACGTATTTAGGGTATTATTGCGGTCGCAGATCTAGAAGGTTGGATATATATATATTAATTAAATATTTATAAATATTTGATCAGGAACCTAATTATCATTGTAGATTTATAGTATCAACTTGAAGTTCTTATAAAAATTCATAAACTTTAAATATTGAATTCATTTTTGTTAAGACATAAGGGGCTCAAGTTTGAAATTATATATCACGTCCTATTTGAACTCTTGATTTAATGGGTTCAGAGGTAGCGCCAACATTTTAAATTTATGGGTTCAGAATTTGAATAATAATTTCAGGTTTTAATAACTGGTTTTTAAATTTATATATATATATTTGATGAAGTTCTTAATATTAATATATTATTTGAATAAAAGTTACGGAGTATATAACTGAAATTGTATATAGACTTTGTTGGAATCTTACATCGGGGGTATTAGAGGTCCTTGACCCCCTTATATGATTTTGAGTAGAGGTGTACAAAATCGAATCGAAAACCGAATCAAATCACAAATCGAGAAAAAAACTCGACTAGTGATTGGTTTGACTTGGTTTGGTATTGAAAAAAAAACTGACTATATTTGGGTTGGTTTGGTTTTAACTAAAAAAAAACAACCCGAGACCAAATCAATCTAACATAATATATATAATTTTAAAATTTTATTTTATACACAAAAATATTTACTTTGATATAATTTTTAAATATTTCTTATACTTTTTCATAGTTTTTATCTTTTAATATATTATTGTTGACGCCCAATTTTGACCCTCCCCGGTAGAGATTAATTTTTGAGCTTCTTAGATTGCAAATGATTTAGAATAATTAGTTTATAAAAACATTTTCAAGTTTTAAGTGATCTTAGTCGATTTTCATAATTTATAAATAGCAAATACATTTCATATAGTTTTATAGATATGATCGATATGTTTCATAAATATTTGAAAATCATCTCAAAAGATTTTATTTTGAATATTCTATCAAAATTAGTTTAGTTTAAGTTATGGATAATTTTAAAAATCAATTGGTTTATAGTTGAATTAATTATTTTATTTTGTTAAGATGAGAAGCTCCTAAATTAATTATATTAATTCATCTTGTTTATATTTAACTGAATTTGTAAATGAGTTCAATTTGATTAAGTTCGTAATCTCAAATTGGCCAATTATAATTCATTGTGGATGAATTAGTGATTTACTTGGCCATATCAAAAGACCAAATTTGGGCCTCTTTTATCTTCAGCAGACCATCCCTTCAACCCCTTAAACCCAACTCCCTCTTATTTTCGGCCCGAGTCCAATCAATATCCAATACCCGGCCCACCAATTCCCAACAATACAATATGCACCCACTAATAATCCAATACATATTCCCCAAAAGAGACACAGCAGCATCACCGACAATTTACACAACAGTAATCACGGCACCCTCAATAAGACGACAACAACAGCGAATACAATACAACGGCTCCAATCAGCGTTTTCACAGTTCAAAGTGGAGACGTTCGAATTCACAGCAATGGGACGGGGATACACTGCGTCAATACACGTCCAAACCCAGTACACTGTGATTTCCTTGGCGTTTTCTCCAAAGTCACGTGTTTTTATCCTCGCATCTTCAGATCGAGCCACGCGGCATAGCGAGGACATTTGAGTCGATCCTAGCCGTCTATCTCACCATTTCCACTTTCGGAATGGGTTGAATCTGCAGAGAAAAGGTGCCTCACCAAATTACTGAAACATTTGAAGTTTGAATTTGGATTGGGTCCAATTCCTATTGGGATTTTTTCGTTTTCCCCCCATTCCGAAACCCTAGATTTCGCCCATAAATACCCCATTTCTTATTCATTGTAAGGGGGGTGATTGTTCATTAAAAGAGAGATAGAAATAAATAGTATAGCAAGGGATAAGAAAATATAAGTATATAAAAGGTTTTAAGTTGTTGGTGGAGGGATCTCGTTTCTCTGCTCGTAGCCTCAATTTTGCTGCCCAGGAAGAGGTAATACCTCCTCGTTTATTTACATTTCATTTCGGTCCCGAATGTTATGTGTTAAATCTATCTCTGTTGGGTTCTTCTTGGCTTCACTCTTGCTTAGTTTGAATATGAATGTTCGTGGTTTGTTCCCCTTTGTTATTGAGATTTCTGGTTGATCAATATGTTATTTATACTCCGTCACAATTAGAAGTTCGAATCGGGTTATAGTTGTTTGGGATTGATTTTGTGTTGTTTTGAATCATATGCTCGTTTCGTCTCGATTCCTATTATTAATATGTCTTCAAGCATCAATGTTTCCTCATCTGGGTTGTTACTGTTAGTGCTATTGCCTGTATAAATCTGAGTTGTTAGGATCAATTGACAAAGTCATCATGTGGTGTGATTGTTTTGTTCCATAGTTTAGTTCTATCTTCGTTTTTGATATATATATATGTTGTTGTTTTTATCGCTTATAGTAAATTATTTGAGCCGTTTTTATGTCTCCATTTTTGTCTAAGTTCTCTCTTAGTCGGAGGAGTATTAGTTATTCGCAGTTGAATTCTTAAAATATGAGGGCCTTTTGGATGATCTCTGTGTGTTTTTTTTAGTTTGCACTAAAAGTCATTGTTTGAAACCAACTTCATTATTTCAGCTATCAAATATTTCATCAACTTAATTAATTACATTGCCTAATTACATGAAGTTTCTATTTATTCGTTTATTTTAGTGTCATTGACTATTAAAAATGTGACTAGTTCTCCACATTAAATTTGCTTAGTTCAACATTTGTTGTTTCGTCTTATCTATGTCTCTGTGCAAATTTTTGTGTTAGCCTTTGTTTTGCGTGCCACTGCTAGTGCCATTTTTAGGAGTATGACATATATATATATATTCGTTGTTCACATGTATTGTTGCTAGTCATCCCATTAATTTGTTGGTAGAAATAATCAATGTGCTCTCGTAATTACCTCCTTAAGTTGTAGGGTTCTTTATAATGTGACTAAATTTGAGTATCCGGATTTAGTGGTTATCACTCTCTATTGGCATATTTGCTCATAAAATAAGCCGGTTAGTATTTGTCAGCTATGGATTTTAAACGAAAGAATAGTAATTTAAATAATCGTTACTTTACCTTTAGTATGATAGGTCTTCACTGTCTTTGGAGTTGATATCTTTTATCTAGATCTATGTCATTTCAATTCGATAGAGTTATTTGCGAAGGACGGCTATGATTTGTTCAAGTGTATTATATTTCTGTTATGGTTTATTAATCCTTATCTTCTCATTGCTTTTGTTGCATGTAAAATATGCCCGAGTTCTTCATGAACTCCTAATTCCTTCCTTTGCATTTTGAGAGAGCCACCAAGGCTCAAACCCTTCCTTTCGAGTCGGCCAACCTATCAAGAATTGACGAACAAGTCCCGGAAGAATATGCAACAGATTGGAGAGTCGAAAAATTGGGCCTTTGGCCCACTCTTTATTTCGAAAAGGTTGTATTTTGTTACTTTGGGCCCAAGCCCTTGTCATTTTCATAATTATTTTCTTAGAGTTTAGGACAGGTGGAAGATTGGGCCTAAGGCCCTAAGAAAAGTTTATTATTATATTTTTGGACAAATTACTTGAGTACACAACATTACTTTAACTATTCTCAATATTTCCCTACTCTTTTACTATGTAATGACCCGAAAGGTCATTTTGGTAATTTTTCGTGGAAATGACTATTTTGCCCTTTCGGTAGTTGCCCCGCGTCCCATGTTTTGTGGTTGTAAAGTTGGTTTGAGGAAAAGTTGGTAAAAAGTTGAGTTTTTATGAGTTAAAATTGGTTAAAAAGTGCTTTTTCGAGTCATTTGGAGTTTCGGGACTCGGATCAGATTTCCGTCAACTCCGACAGTTTTAGAATGTCAAAACGGGTCTGTGTGAAGTTACAGAGTCGAATTTGGAGTTGAAACGAAGAATTGAGGTCCTAAGTTGCTAAAGTTGTGAAATTGTGATAAAGAGTTGACTTTGGTCAACATATGAGGTTCCGAGGCTCGGATTGAAATTCCGAGAGTACCGTTGGTTTCGGGAGGCGATTCTAAGTCTAGAATGAGTCTTGGTTGAATTTTTAGACGCTCCGTTTGAGTTTCGAATTTTTTTGGCGTTAAACTAGTTTCTTGGCATCTTATTGAATTTCGGGTCAAGGAGTCCTCGAATTCAAATTCCGACGGTTCCATTGAGTCCGGAACGTCGAATTTAGTGGGGGTACATATTTAGTTTGTGTGCACGAGATTCCGAACGAATCCCGAGGGTCCAACGGGGACTTAAACTTTGGTGTTATTGTTGTGTTTCAGCTGCAATAGCAGTCCTTTTTAAGTCAAAAAACAGTAGCCATTTTCCCCCAACTTGAAAAATACCCATTTCTCCATTTTTAGACTTTGAGAGCTCGAAAATAGGTGATTTCAAGTGGGTTTTCGCAAGGAATTCATTGGGTAAGTTATTTCCAACTTATATCTTTGATTTCCATCGATTATTTATGGATTTTAACATCAAAATTTGAGATCTCAACTGAAAAATTTGGGGGTTTTTGCCTAATCCGAATTTAATAGAAAATTTGAGTTTGTGAACTCATTTCAACTCCTTTTTCGAAACGGTTTTCACTATTGGATTCTAAATTTCTTGGGGAACATTTTTCACTAAAAATTTCCAGATTTCGAGAATATTTTTCGGAACGAGATTTTTTTGACCATTTTACCCTTTTCTCCAAATTTCACGATATTGGTGTTGTTAGATTCGTATTGATTGTGAGATTCCATTTATGAATAGATTGTGGTGATTTGGAGCGTGCTCGGAAGGGTAAAACTCAAATTTGAGTTACTAGTTGAAGTGTTTTGAGGCAAGTGACTTCTAAACTTTGTTAAACTCTTAGACTACACATGACTACTTTCCTAATTGTGTTGGGGAGTAATGGGGATTGAGGATGAGTTTTATTTGTTGATTGAAATTGTTGTAAATGAAAGATGGGGAATAAAACGAGCTAAATGTGTTATATGTGACTTGAATTTGTTGAATAAGTCATGTGATAACTGATATTGAGGGGATAGAAGAGCATGAGTAGGCTATGATTGATACAGACATTGATGTTGAGACAGATGATGTGTAATACTATGATGTGGTCGTGATATGGTTGTGATTGAGACAGATGATGTGTAATACTATGATGTGGTCGTGATATGGTTGTGATTGAGACAGATGATGTGTAATACTATGATGTGGTCGTGATATGGTTGTGATTGAGACAGATGATGTGTAATACTATGATGTGGTCGTGATATGGTTGTGATTGAGACAGATGATGTGTAATACTATGATGTGGTCGTGATATGGTTGTGATTGAGACAGATGATGTGTAATACTATGATGTGGTCGTGATATGGTTGTGATTGAGACAGATGATGTGTAATACTATGATGTGGTCGTGATATGGTTGTGATTGAGACAGATGATGTGTAATACTATGATGTGGTCGTGATATGGTTGTGATTGAGACAGATGATGTGTAATACTATGATGTGGTCGTGATATGGTTGTGATTGAGACAGATGATGTGTAATACTATGATGTGGTCGTGATATGGTTGTGATTGAGACAGATGATGTGTAATACTATGATGTGGTCGTGATATGGTTGTGATTGAGACAGATGATGTGTAATACTATGATGTGGTCGTGATATGGTTGTGATTGAGACAGATGATGTGTAATACTATGATGTGGTCGTGATATGGTTGTGATTGAGACAGATGATGTGTAATACTATGATGTGGTCGTGATATGGTTGTGATTGAGACAGATGATGTGTAATACTATGATGTGGTCGTGATATGGTTGTGATTGAGACAGATGATGTGTAATACTATGATGTGATCGTGATATGATTGTGATTGATGACATGTGCATATTCATTATTCATCCCATGTGTGAACTATCTGTTGCATGAGTTCTGAGACACTGATATGAGGATGGATGGATATGAGACACAGTTGAGACTAGCTCCGGCTAGAGATATATGAGATGGACTAGCTCCGGCTAGCGATTTGGATGCCGATGGGATCTGGTTCCGGCGGTGATACATGGTCCATGTGTGGCCCCCATGGGTTCTGATTTGAGTATTCAGCGCGGACTGATTACGTCAACAGATGTGTATCCTAGGACAGACATGCATCACGACTACATGACATCATTATTGCATTTGCATCGCATTTGACTTCATCTTTGTCTGTGGTGTGTGGATTTTACCTATTTGCCCATCTTCATGTGATATATGATCTATTTGCTCTTACATGAGGATATGAGGTTGATGTTGAGACACTATTGGATATATCTGTTGATTATGAATTGTGTAGTATAGGTTGTTGGTTCGCTGTTAGAATGAAGTTTCGGTGGTTCGGTTGGGATTGAAAGGAGTTGTTTGTAGCTGCTAGTTTAGCTTAGTTTAGTGATACTTGCGAGTACCTGTTGCTTTTGGTACTCACCCTTGCTTCCACACAGTTGTGTAGGTTGACAGCTCTATCAGATCCGGCTTATTACTCATCTTCAGATTAGAGCTTCCAGACTTACTTGAGAGGTAGCGGTTCATTCCAGACGTGCCCTCAAGTTATCTATATTTACGATTATGTTCTATTCTAGAACTTTACTATGAGACTTGTATATGTTATTCAGATTCTGTATTAGAGGTTTGTACATGTGACAACCAATTCTGGGGTTATGTTGGGTTTATTTAAAGACTTCCGCTTATCTTTCTATCTTATTCTTGTTTTATAAATTCTGTATCATCGAGTTTTTTGGGTGTTAGGCTGACGTGTCCGGTGGGGTTTGGGCACGTGCCATCACATCTGGTTTTGGGGTGTGACAAAATGGTATCAGAGCCCAGGTTCGAAGGTCTCACATGTACAAACCAAGTCTTAGTAGAGTCTTGAGGATCGGTACGGAGACGTCTGTACTTATCTTCGAGAGGCTATGAAGACTGTTAGGAAAGACTTCTTTTATTTCATTCCGTTCTTATCGTGCGAGGTTGTTATCGTGGGTGCTGAGTATCGCGTGTTGTTTTTGGCAGATGCCGAGGGTTAGAGCTACCAGAGTTAGGGGGGAGGCAGCCCCCGAGGTCAGAGTTGAGACCCCAGTTAGGGGTAGAGGTCAGGTGAGAGGCCGAGGACGTGGTCGAGGCCGTGCCAGAGGAGCGGCACCTGCCCGAGGCTGAGGTAAAGAGCCTTCACCTGAGCCACAGATTGGAGTAGCTGCAGAGCAGGCTCCTGCGGGCCATGCACCCCCAGTTCATGATGACATACTCGACAGGATGTTGGGGTTATTGGAGCGTCTTGCTCAGGGTGCAGCAGGTATACTAGCGGGGTTACAGACTGGGGTAGGGGCACAGGCCCCTGGTTATTAGCATCAGATTCCAGTGGTTCCAGAGCCAGTGGTTCAGCCACCACGGATTCCAGTCATTCCCGAGCCGGTGGTTCAGCCACCACAGGTTCCAGCACCGGTTGTAGGTGTACCGGCGGCCCTTGAGGTGGCCTTGGCAGATGATGACCAAGTCTGCTATGAGCGGTTTCAGAAAATGAAACCACCTCAGTTTCATGGTGCTAAGACTGATGATGCTCACGAGTTTTTGACCTTGAGTCGAGAGATGTTGGCGGCAGTACGCATGTTAGATGAGAGGGGCGTCCGATTTGTGTCCCTTCAGTTACGCGGTGTCGCTAGGGAGTGGCTGAGGACCTTCATGAGTTCGAGACCAGCGGGATTTCCTCCCATGGAGTGGAGTGAGTTTGCTAGTGCCTTCGAGGGTCGTTTCATCCCTTGGAGTGTACATGAGGAGAGCCGTATGAGGTTTGAGTGTTTGGTGCAGGGTAGCATGTCAGTCGCAGATTACGAGGCTCGATTCTGTCAGTTGTCGAGACATGCCTCTGCTTTGATTTCAGGTGAGCCTGAGCGGATTCGCAGATTTGTTAGGGGTTTGACTTCCACTATCCGTAGTTATGTGTTTAGATCATCTCGAGAGGGTGCTTCCTTCCAGACTATAGTGAGTGCTGCCAGAGAGGCTGAGTTGCTTGAGCGGGATGATTTTGGTGGGCCCAAGAGGGTCCGTACAGGTGGTCAGTATTCGGGTACCTCGTCAGGAGGTAGGGGCCCACACAGGGGAGGCGGGTCTTTCCTGCGTCAGAGGCCAGTACATGCTTCATTACCAGCTATCGAGGGTGGGCCAGCATCTCGGGGTCCTCCAGGTTTGGGTCGAGGTGGTTATAGCATTACTTCGGGTTCTTCACAGTCAGGATCCACACCGAGGTCCTGTTATGGTTGCGGTGATCCAGGCCACTTGATTCGTCAGTGTCCACATCAGACTCAGTCTAGACCACACCGTACTGTCTCCGCGGTCCCAGGGAGAGATTCAGCACCTCCGGCTAGAGGTCGGGGTCGGGGACCGGCATCTGGTAGAGGCGGACGAGCTTCGGGTAGAGGTGCTAGTGGCGCCTCAGGTTCACAGAGTGGGGCCAGATGTTGACACCCAATTTTGACCCTCCACGGTAAGAATTAATTTGCGGGCTTCCTTAATTCCAAACGATTTGAAATAACTAATTTTATAAAAATTCAAAATATGTTTCAAGATATTTTAAGAATTTTATTCACCTTTTATAATATTTTAAATAATAAGTATGTTTTATATTGTTATGTATGTAACTAATATATTTTATAAATACTTGAAAACTATCTTGAAAAAAAAAAGATTTCATTATTATTATTATTATTATTATTATTATTTTAACGTTAAACACTTTATTAATCTAATTTAGTTTGAATTATAGCTATGTTGTTGAATTAGTAATTTTTATTAAGTTAATTATTTTATTCCGTTAAGATTAAGAAGCTCGCCAATTAATTTTTCATTAGTTCACCTTATTTAGATTTTAGCCGAATTCGATAATTCAACTCAATTTGGCTATTTCTTAAATTCCGAAATCTAACCGATTTAATTTTTTACTCTATACCCATTCTTAAATGACCAAATTTTGGGATTTTACGTGCAATTTTCCAGCAATTTCCAGCTGCCTTTTTCCCTTTTATTCCCTTAATTGCCAGCCCAATACTTTAGTTCAATTTCCAGCCCAACCCAAGCTCCAACCCACACTCTTATTACTCCTAAGTTGACCCATTCCTCCTCTTACTTGACCCGGCCCAGCCCAATTCCTTCATTAACTAAGAAACCCATTTCAACAATGTGCACATACAACAAACAGTACCCACGACACTTCTTCTTCTTCCTCCAGCGATCCGGCGACAACAAACCCAATTTGCAATCCAACACAGAAAGCAACCCGAGTCCAGCAAGTAGCAGAAACAGAGACTGTACACTGTGAATTTTGTTTTCTTCTCCAACGTTCCTATCCATTTAATGTCGCAACAGCGGGCAGAGCACGCGTTTTCTCTCATTTCCTCTTTCGGAATGGGGCGAAAATTGCAAGAAAAGGTGTCTCTCCTTAATTGTGAAAGAATTTTGAAATTTGAAATTCGAATGGCCCCTTCTCTATCCGGATTTTTATTCTTTTCCCCCCCAAAATCATGAACCCTAAGCTCTCTCTATATATACTTTACTGTTTTCAGTATAGAGGGGGGAGATTTTTGGTCGGCGGAAAATTCTAAAAAAAAAACATAGAAGGGTTAGATGGAAAGTACAATATATACATACAAATATTTGTAGAAAAATAGCTTAAGAGAGCACATCGGTTCAGGGTTGGGATTTCTCTTGAGTCTGCTTAGTCATTCACTGTTGGAGCCAATTTTGTGGCCTCATAAAGCTCTTATCTAGCTCGTTTCGTTCAGTTCGCTGCCTCGGAAAAGGTAATCCATTCTTCATCTTGATTTTGTTCCTGCTATTTGTTTTCTGACGTTCTAATGGAGATATAAAATTGTCGTTTTAACATTTGAATGTAGCTAAGTCTGACTCTTTTTGCTGAGAAGATGTGTTGTTGTGTTATTGATCTAGTTTAAGCTATTTTCTGATCAAATCCTCTTTGTTTAGATTGCTTACTGTTCGAATGTCTATCTGTCTAGCTCAGTTTCATTATATCTTTTGATGATTTTAGGCTTAGTGAAGGTTAAACCTTAAATATCCTACTAGTTGTTTATATTTTCCTTTTACACTCGTCTAACCTCTGTCTCTTGGCTGCTCGTTGTAGCTTAATACTCTCATGTTGCCTTATTTTAATTCTAGATCAGCTTGTTTGGCTGAGCATTTGGGTCGTCTTCTTGGAATTTGTTGAATGCTTGCATAGGTTAGAGTTGTTTTTAATATGGTATGTTTCGTTCACTCTAAAAATATTGATTTTCTTCGGTGCTCTGTGAGTTCATCGTCCTATCGCATTATTCTTGTTCTCCTTTCGCAGTGGGGTCTCGATAGGTAGCCGAATGATCGCCCTGCTTTTTGTTTATGGTTGTCAAAGATCAGTGACAATTCATGAGTTGTCTTCTTATGTTGCCTCCCACCATTTCCCGTAGTTATGTTTAATTCACTAAGCAATAGATCATGAATCGTGTTCCCTAACTCCTCTACTGTTAATTTGTTATATGAAAGATTTGTTTTATCTTCAACTGCATATTGATTAGTTAATTAAAGCATAAGACCATCACTTGCCTTTTGAGGCTATATGCCTGTACAACAGTTTTTTTTATTTTATTAGAAGTTTAGTGTGGTCTTTTAAAATACCCGTTAGTTTCCTATAATTCGTGAAGTATAAAAGTTTGGCAGAAGTTTGGTTTGTAACAAAATATTTAAGTTTTCTATTTTCTTTCACGTATTAAGATGCATGCTTTTTTTTTAATTTAATTTTATTTGTCTACTTCTATCTTGAATTATATAAAGGAATTATTGCTGGAGCTTTATAATTTGGACTAATGATAATGGCAGTTGTTAGCTATTTGTCATTAGAGTTATCTCTGTGTTGATTTTAAGGCATGCATGCACTTCTCTATTACTTTTTTTTTTATATAATACTTAATATTATGAGCATTGACATATGTGTTTATAACATTATTTTCCTATATTACAGTCAATGAGTTGTTACTAATGTATTCTATTTATGTTGCATGTAATCTGTCTGAGTTCGCCATGAATTCATTTTATTCCTCTTGCATTTCGGGAGAGCCATAAAGGCTCAAATTCCTCCTTTCGAGTCGGCCAACACTAAAATCGACAAACAGGCCTCGGAGCTGAAAGACGTGCAAGAAATTAAGAGTTGAAAAGATTGGGCCAAAGGCCCACTCTTCATCATTTAAATTTGTATTTTGTTATT
Source organism: Solanum stenotomum (assembly GCF_019186545.1). Lineage (NCBI taxonomy): Eukaryota > Viridiplantae > Streptophyta > Magnoliopsida > Solanales > Solanaceae > Solanum > Solanum stenotomum. Next base: position 425,135 of record NW_026028480.1, on the reverse strand, counting down.
TTTGGGCCTAAGCCCTTGTCCTTTAATTATTAATGTTCTGTTAGAAGTTTAGGACAGGTGAAGGATGGGCCAAAGGCCCAAAGGAAATTATTTCTTTTAATTTTGGACAGGTGCAACTCAAATGGGTCGGAGACCCAAAACAAAAATGGACCCAAATACTGGTCCAGGCGAACAAAAACTAGATTTGGGTCCAACTCTCTTTCCCTCTTTATTGTATTGTATTTGTGTGCCTGTTAATATTTGTCGCTAACCTTAAGGTTAAAAAATTCAAATCCCCGAAAGACGCTTATTTCGTTTTAACAACTTTACCAAATCGATCACCTTTAAAAGGACTTAAAGAATTTTTGCAAGGAAAATACCTCACTTAGATGATAATATTTCAACATTTTTCTTTTTCCCCTTTAAAATAGTTTCGACTACAAAATAGTTCAATTTTGCAAGATGAGTTAAGTTAAAATACTTTAGCCAAATAATTAATTGTCGGATAACCACATTAGTGGATATTCTAGGTGCTTTAAAAACCTTCCTAGAATATTAATAGGAACCTCGAACCCCCTTAATAGTTTTCAATAGATTTTCTGTTTTAGTCTTTTGAAAACAATAGTTTTCTTGATTTTCCTTTAAAAATTAAGTGGCGACTCTAAACCAGTCAAAATACATTTTCCAAAATAAAACAGCAGAGGTGCCTAGTGTTATGCTTTTCCTGGGAGGCCCGAGGCTGAGGCTTCTGATGCAGTTATCACAGGTATCATCTCAGTTTGTCATCGGCCCGCTTTTGTGTTATTTGATCCTGGTTCTACATTCTCATATGTGTCTACATATTTTGCTTCCGACCTTGAGTTGACTTGTGATCGTATGTCTGTGCCTATTAGAGTCTCTACACCCGTAGGTGAACCTTTAGTGGTGAATCGAGTATATCGATCTTGTCTTGTTGTCTTAACGGGGTATGAGACTTGGGTGGATATGATTCTTCTTGATATGTTAGACTTTGATGTCATATTGGGTATGGACTGGCTTTCCCCCTATCATGCGCTTCTTGATTGTTATGCTAAGACTGTCACCTTAGCTATTCCGGGTATTCCTAGAGTGGAGTGGAGAGGGACTAGTGGTTCGTATCCCAACAGGGTCATATCTCATATTCGGGCTCAGAGGATGATTGACCGGGGTTGTTTATCTTATTTGGCCTTTATTCGGGATGTTGGAGCTGAGTCACCGGCCATGGAGTCTATTTCGGTGGTTCAGGAGTTCCCTGATGTGTTTCTCGAGGATCTACCTGGTGTTCCTCCTGTCCGTGATATGGACTTCTCTATTGACTTGGAGCCAGGCACCAAGCCCATATCTATTCCACCTTATTGTATGGCTCCAGCTGAGTTGAAGGAGTTGAAGGATCAGATTCAGGACTTATTGAGTAAAGGATTCATACGCCCTAGTGTGTCTCCTTGGGGTGCACCGGT
>NW_026028480.1:406788-419163 GCF_019186545.1 Solanum stenotomum | reverse complement strand
TAATGAATTAAACAAGTAATCCAATAGTAACAAATAAATCAAAAAATTGCAAAATAAATTAAATTGCTTTAAAATTGTATTACACCATATTAAAATTGAATTAGAAGAGAGAATTGAGAATGAATGAAAAGCATAACTAACGAAAGACAAGACAACGATCTATAAACTGAATTAAACTCATATTATTCATGAATAAAATTTATATTATATGTATCTTATAAATTATTTTTGCTTTTATCACTAAGAAAATGAGTGATGGTTGCAATATGTATTAAAAATGTATTGTGCATGTCTTATAAATATATTATTAGTGTGTTACCTAAATTATTGTAAATGGAGTGAAGCTAAAAATACGTATTATAACTGTATTATTAATAAATAAAACATGTATTATATGTGTCTTATAAATTACTTTTGGTTTGTATCACTAAGAACGTGAGTAATGTTTGCAATATGTATTAAAAATGTATTGTGCATGTATTATAAGTGTGTTACCTAAATTATTTTAGCTGATATCATTAAAAAGGGAGTGAAGTTTGCAATATGTATTATAAATGTAGGATGTATTGTTCATGATTTTAATACAATTTTAATACAATTATGAAACATATCTAATACAACTTTAATACAAATGCGATATAGTTCCGTAAACCCTTTTCGAGCTTCAAGCTAATATTTTTCCTAAAATCAATTCTAAATTTAACCAAACCCTCTTAAATTGAGATATAAACTTCAAACGATATTTTCAATTATTTGTAGGAACAACCTATCCAAACTAATCGCAAATGAAAGAGCAGTCAATGATTCGTAAATTGAATAAAACTTGTATCAATAATTAATTAGACAAGTAATCCAATCGTAACAAATGAAGAGACATAGTTAACTGCCAAATAAATTAAACTTGAATTAAAAATGTATTACACACAAATTAAAGTTGAATTAGAAGCGAATTAAACATGAATGCAAAATGTAGCAAACGAAAGAACATTATGTGATTTGTAAATTAAATAAAACTTGTATCAATAATGAATTAAACAAGTAATTCAATCATAACAAATCAACCAATAAATTGCAAACGTGAATTAACTTGTACTAAAAGTGCATTACACAAATATTTAAGTTGAATTAGAAGAGAGAATTAAGCATGGATAAAAATTGTAACTAATGAAACACCAGACAATAATCTATAGAGTGAATTAAACTTATATCAATAATGAATTAAACAAGTAATCTAATAGTAACAAATAATAAACTACAGCATGAATTAAATTTGTGTTAAAAGTGTAGTACACAATATTAAAGTTGAATTAGAAGAGAAAACTAACAATAAATGAAATACGTAACTAATGAAAGACAAGACAATATTCTATAGTTTGAATTAAACTTGTATTATTCATGAATAAAATATGTATTAAATGTGTCTTATAAATTATTTTGATTTATATCTCAAAAACATGAGTGATGTTTGCAATATGTATTGTGCCGATGTTATAAATGTATTACAAGCGTGTTACTTAAATTATTTTGGTTGATATCACTAAAAAAAGAGTGAAGTTTGTAATATGTATTATAAATGTATTGTTCATGATTCTAATACAATTTTAATACAATTCTGAAACATATCTAATACAACTTTAATACAATTGCGATACAGTTCCATAAACTTCACCTTTTTCGAGTTTCAATCTAATATTTCTCCTAAATCAATTATAAACTTAACCAAACCCTGTTAAAATTGAGATATAAACTCCAAACGACATTTTCAATTATTTGTAGGATCAACTTATCCAAACTAATCACAAATTCGTAAAATTCAAATAATGAATTCAAAATTTGAAGTTTTATAATGACCATCAATGGTGAACTCTTGCTGCTGTAATTTTAGAGATTTGAATTTTTTGCTTAAAAACATGATTTTGTACAATTTTTGGGTCTTTCTGTTCCTCTTTTCATCATGCTTTTTGGGTAAAAATAGTGAAATATGGACAAAAACTAATTTGAGGATAGTTATTTAAATGAAAATTTTAAAGAAGAAGAAGAAGAATTAAAAAAAAGAAAAGGAGGATGATAAATATTGAAAGAGAAAGAGACGAAGAAGCCAAAGAATAAAAAGAAAGAAGAGGAGAAAGAGGGAAAAGGGCTGGAAAAAAAAAGGCGAATTGCGTACAATTTTCTCAATTCCAAAAAAAAATTATGATATAGCATATTTAGGTGATTTACCCTTATTTTTTCTCTCCCTTAAAAATGGTCTTAACTAACGAAATAATTCAATTTTGCAAGTTAAGCTAAGTTAAAATTATTTTAGTCGAATAATTAATCGCCGGATAATCGCGTGTTAGCGGGCATTTCCGGTGCTTTAAATCCCTTCACGAAATGCTAGTAAGAACCCCGATCCCCTTTTAAGTTTTCATTAGATTTCTGTTTGTCTTTTGAAAGCAATAGTTTTCTTGATTTTTCTTAAAAAATTAAGTGGCGACTCTAAACACAGTCTAAAAAATATTTTTAAATAAAACAATTATTTCAAGTTTGAAACTTAGAATTCTGAATGGTTCAATAAAGATTATAGTCCACAGATGTTGATAATTATAATAAAGTTTAAATCAAAATCAAACACAGTCTAAAAAATACTTTTAAATAAAACAATTATTTCAAGTTTGAAACTTAGAATTCTGAATGGTTCAATAAAGATTATAGTCCATAGATGTTGATAATTATAATAAAGCTTAAATCAAAATCAAATAAATACTAATGCAAAAAGAAAGTTAATTCAACACTAAGAATGACAATAATATTAAATATTTGTTCTTTGATTTTACATTGGTTTAGACAATTCAAATACATAATCTAATTTTAATTTCCTTTAATATTTAGTCATGTAACTAATACTTATTAAACTTATTTTAGCATGATTTAGTACTTTTAAATTATTATCATTTTTATTATGACTTGTTAATTTGCAATATTTGTTTTACGCGATTTCACTATTATTATTTTTTCGTTGGATATTTTAGTGTCATTACTCATATCATATTTTATGTTATTTTCTTAAGAAACACCTTAGATAGTTGTATTTTGGTAGAACTAAAGAAATATTTGAAGTACAAGTAAATTATATGTTTGTACGAATACTTTACCGGAAAAACTCAAAAATCCGAAAGAAACCGAAAAAAACTAAGATTGAAAAACCAGAGTTTTATTGGTTTGGTTTGGTTTGGTTTATAGATTTAAAAATCTGACACAAATGATTTGGTTTTATATTTGAAAAACCCGAACCAATCCGGTCATGTACACCCCTAATTTTGAGTAATCTACCCCTTCTAAACAAGTTTTTGGGATTGAGTTAGGTCTAATATTTATTTTTTAATCATAATATCAGAGTCATACTAATTCCAATTTATTTTTTTCAATGTTGGACATCCCATTTTATATTATACACTCTCCAGATGTACGATCATGAGCATACCCCCATCCCCACTTCGATGGGATTAGGGGTATTTGGTTTCCTTTTATGGTCTTTATTAAGTCCCACATGCTTAAGCTAAGGAAAATATCAAGATATGCATCATCTACAAAGCGAACTCTTAAATATATTAGACTAAGAGCTCGAATGGATTGACTGAAAATGCTTTTAAGTAAAAAAAATATAGCTACTTTAGATTTTTAACTTTTTAAGTCATTTTAAATTTGTTTTAACTTATTTTTAATTATGTCAAACACTTCCAAAAATTGAAAATAACTTAAAAGTCAATTCAAACATGCTCTAAATTGGATAAATTAAACGTACAATCATGCATAAGATAATAATATTTATTTATATACCTACGCATCCTAAAATCAAGTCAATTTTTCTTTTTAAATTGCATATAAATAACTTAATTATATTCGTACCATCTTAAGGGTCACCATCTCATTACATCAAATCACTTAATTATAATCAACTTTAGTGATCCATTTAATTTGTATATAAAATTAATTAAACCATATAATATTGTTCAATGCGACAAACAAAAATGCTTTCGGTAAATCCTTGTTTATATTACTCATGATTACTTTCGAATGAAACGTATATGAATATCTTCTTTCGGGATTAGTACAACACTATTTTAAATAAAGAAAAATCTTTTTGGCCAGAATTTAATCAGAATGATTATTTTTTTTTATGTTATTTTATCATTTTAAATATTTTTATCCTTTTAACTTTAATTCATTTTAATTAAAATATGGAAAAAACATCAATTTATTTTTTTTAAAAAATATATATTATAATTTTTTTAAATTTTTTAGCCAAATTTTGGCCAAACTTTCTGGCCATTTATCACTTCCCTTTGAATAATTAATGTTTGATAAAAAAAAAAATTAACATATTATAAACTCAAAGAAGAAGCTGTCTATTAATTTCAAAAAAAAAAAAATTGGTTTGATTTGGTTTATAGATTTAAAAATCTGACACAAATAGTTTGGTTTGATATTTGAAAACCGCGAACCAACCCGGTCATGTACACCCCTAATTTTGAGTAATCTTCCCCTTCTAAACAAGTTTTTGGGATTGAGTTAGGTCTAATATTTATTTTTTAATCATAATATCAGAGTCATACTAATTCCAATTTATTTTTTTCAATGTTGGACCTCCCATTTTATATTGTGCACTCTCCAGATGTACGATCATGAGCATACCCCCATCCCCACTTCGATGGGATTAGGGGTATTTGGTTTCCTTTTATGGTTTTTATTAAGTCCCACATCCGTAGGCTAAGGAAAATATCAAGATATGTATCATCTACAAACCAAACTCTTAAATATATTAGACTAAGCACTCGAATGGATTGACTGAAAATGCTTTTAAGTAAAAAAAAATATAGCTACTTTAGGTTTTTAACTTTTTAAGTCATTTTAAATTTGTTTTAATTTATTTTTAATTATGTCAAACACTTTCAAAAATTGAAAATAACTTTAAAATATATTTGACCAACTTTTCAGTCAATTCAAACCTGCTCTAAATTGGATAAATTAAACGTACAATCATGCATATATAAGATAAGAATATTTATTTATATACCTACACATCATAAAATCAAGTCAATTTTTCTTTTTTAATTGCAGATAAATAACTTAATTATATTCGTACCATCTTAAGGGTCACCTTCTCATTACATCAAATCACTTAATTATACTCAACTTTAGTGGATCTGTTTAATTTGTATATAAAATTAATTAAACCATACAAATATTGTTCAATACGACAAACAAAAATGCTTTCGTAAATCCTTGTTTATATTACTCATGATTACTTTCGAATGAAACGTATATGAATATCTTCTTTCGAGATTAGTACAACACTATTTTGAATAAGGAAAATTTTTTTTGGCCAGAATTTAATTAGAATGATAATTTTTTCTATGTTATTTTATTATATTAAATATTTTTATCCTTTTAATTTTAATACATTTTATTAAAATATGGAGAAAACATCAATTTATTTTAAAATTAAAAAAAATATATTATAATTTTTTAAATTTTCTAGCCAAATTCTGACCAAATTTTTTGGCCAATTGTCACTTCCCTTTGAATAATTAATGTTTGATAAAAAAAAAATTAACATATTATAAACTCAAAGAACAAGCTGTCTATTAATTTCGAAAATTTTCTTTGGTTTATAGATTTAAAAATCTGACACAAATAGTTTGGTTTGATATTTGAAAAAACCCAAACCAATCCGGTCATGTACACGCCTAATTTTAAGTAATCTTCCCCTTCTGAACAAGTTTTTGGGATTGAGTTAGGTCTAATATTTATTTTTTAATCATAATATCAAAGTCATACTAATTCCAATTTATTTTTTTCAATGTTGGACCTCCCATTTTATATTGTTCACTCTTTAGATGTACGATCATGAGCATACCCCCATCCCCACTTCGATGGGATTAGGGGTATTTGGTTTCCTTTCATGGTCTTTATTAAGTCCCACATCCGTAAGCTAAGGAAAATATCAAGATATGTATCATCTATAAAGCAAACTCTTAAATATATTAGACTAAGAGTTCATATATATGGATTGACTGAAAATGCTTTTAAGCAAAAAAAAATAGCTACTTTAAGTTTTTAACTTTTTAATTCATTTTAAATTTGTTTTAACTTATTTTTAATTATGTCAAACACTTCCAAAAATTGAAAATAACTTAAAAATATATTTGATCAACTTTTAAGTCAGTTCAAATATGCTTTAAATTGGATAAATTAAACATACAATCATGCATAAGATAAGAATATTTATTTATGTACCTACACATCGTAAAATCAAGTCAATTTTTCTTTTTTTAATTGCATATAAATAACTTAATTATAGTCGTACCATCTTAAGGGTCACCTTCTCATTACATCAAATCACTTAATTATACTCAACTTTAGTGGATCCATTTAATTTGCATATAAAATTAATTAAACTGTATAAATATTGTTCAATACGACAAACAAAAATGCTTTCAATAAATCCTTGTTTATATTACTCATGATTACTTTTGAATGAAACGTATATGAATATCTTCTTTCGAGATTAGCACAACACTATTTTGAATAAAGAAAAAAAATTTTGGCCAAAAAATTTGATTAGAATAATATTTTATTTGTATTATTTTAAATATTTTTATTTTTTTAATTTTAATACATTTTAATTAAAATATGGAAAAAATATCAATTTATTTTAAAATAAAAAAATATTTTAATTTTTTAAATTTTTTAGCCAAATTCTAGCTAAACTTTTTGCCATTTAGCACTTCCCTTTGAATAATTAATGTTTGATAAAAAAAATTTAACATATTATAAACTCAAAGAACAAGCTGTCTATTAATTTCGAGAATTTTCTTTGGTTTGATTTAATTCATAAAATCGAAAAGGGGAGTTACATTTACTATTTATAAAGTTGGTAAGGGAGAGGTATTGAGAATATAATTAAATAATAAAAATGTGTTATTTCACCGCCATCCAAATTTAAAAGAATTTCCATATATTTAATCCATGAAAAAAGAATCAGACCTGCACGTGAGGGGTGATTGCTCAGAATAAATGTTTGTGTTGATATCTTTTATCTTCATTCCAAAAGGCAATTTTCAATCAAAGAAGATTTGATACTAGTATACGGCTCTACCATTGCAACACCAAGTACAATACCTGCATAGACTTGATTTTTTGATTAATTAATTAAATAAAAATTTAAGCGAATTAAAATGAATGAATCATTAACCCGTACCAAACTTAATAGAGTTAACCAACAAGGATTGTAGTAGAGTGGTAAGTACTCCTTCATTCTTAAGCAGTTATTTTGAGTTCGAGTCCTCGTGTGTATGAAGTCGCCTTTGTTAGGAGCGCTTTACCCCAATATGGGACTTCTCGCGTAAATCCAAATTTAGCCGGGTTCTAACGTGGATACCGAACATCAAGTTGACTTGACCATATGTTCAATGATTAAATGGGAACAAGTCGAACAAACTCTCATTATTAAGTACATGCGTAGAAGTAACATAAAATTAGCTTTAAAAGGATCACGTCACTTAAGAAATTTGAAAAATGTACGTTAATTCAAATAATTATGCATGAAACACTTTTTTATGACTAATTCCATATTAATATTTTGACATTAAATCATACACATGTGGATAACCAAGAAGGAAAAAGAATAATTGAAATATCTTTCTGAAAAAATTCACTGCCGTACCATTTTAATCATTTAAGTTGTGTTAGAAATGAAAAGGTTAACAGTTTAATACAAGGTCTATAAATAGAAATATATTTGAGATAAATATGATATCATATAACTAGAAAAAATGATTATGATAATTGTTATTCTCTTAGTAACTCTTCCTATTGTACTCAATTTCCTAGCCAAAAAGGGTAGGAAAAATGTTATGCCACCTGGTCCATTAGGGTTACCATTTATTGGAAATTTGCATCAATATGACGGTTTAACCCCTCATATTTATTTTTCGAAACTTTCCAATAAATATGGAAAAATATTTTCATTAAAACTTGGCTCAACTCCAATAGTTGTAATTTCTTCAGCAAAATTAGCAAAAGAAGTATTGAAAATTCAAGATTTAACATTTTGTAGTAGACCTTCTTTTCTTGGCCAACAAAAATTGTCTTACAATGGTCATGATATTGCATTCGCGCCTTACAATAACTATTGGAGAGAAATGCGAAAAGTTTGTGTTGTTCATTTGTTCAGTCTCAAAAAAGTACAATCTTTTAGTCCGATTCGTGAAGATGAAGTATCTAGAATGATCACGAAAATATCCCAACAAGCAACTGCTTCCCAAATTACAAATTTGAGTAATTTAGTGATTTCACTAACAAGTACTATTATTTGTAGAGTTGCTTTTGGTATTAGGTATGACGAAGAAGCACATGAAAAGAGGAGATTTGATGAACTTTTAGCTGTGGCACAAGAAATGATGGCGCGGTTCTTTTTCATTGATTATTTTCCTATGTTCGGTTGGCTTGATAAATTATTTGGAAATACTAGTAGACTTGAAAAAAATTGTAAAGATTTAGATGAGTTTTATGAAGAACTCATTGACCAACATCTTAATCCCAATAAGCCAAAATCCATGGAAGGAGATATTATTGATCTTTTGCTACAATTGAAGAAAGAGCAATCAAATCCTATTGATCTCACTTTGGACAACATAAAGGCAATTCTCATGGTAAGTGATCAACGATACATGTCTAGTATAACCAATATATGCATATAGATAAAGAATTTAAGTTATATATATCGATAGTATGCATGTCTAGTACGTACTTGTATACACAACTATTTTTATGACAATATTTTTCGTTTCATCTCAATTTGATTATTTTGTAGAATATATTTGCTGGTGGAACAGACACAAGCGCGGCTGCAGTAGTATGGGCAATGACAGCCTTGATGAAAAATCCAAAAGTCATGAAGAAAGTCCAAGAAGAAATTAGAAAATCAATTGGGACTAAAGGCTTTGTGAATGAAGATGATGTTCAAAACATGCCTTATCTCAAAGCAGTGATAAAAGAGACATTTAGATTATATCCACCAGCTCCACTTTTAGTGCCAAGAGAAACGATGAAAAAATCCACACTAGAAGGGTATGAAATTCAGCCAGGAACTATAATTCATGTTAACTCTTGGGCGATTGCAAGGGATCCTGAAATATGGGAAAATCCAGAAGAATTTATGCCTGAGAGATTCTTGAATAATGATATTGATTTCAAAGGCCAAGATTTTGAGTTGCTTCCATTTGGAGCAGGCCGAAGAGGTTGCCCAGGTATTCAATGGAACTATTATACATTATACGTAAAAATCTTGCATGTTTTTAATCTATAAAGATTTAAATTTTGAATTCGTCTTTACAGGTATTGCACTTGGTGTTGCAACGGTGGATCTTATGCTTGCAAACCTTCTTTATGCATTTGATTGGGAATTGCCTTGTGGGATGAAGAAAGAAGATATTGATACAGATGTCATGCCTGGAATTGCTATGCATAAGAAAAATGATCTTTGCCTTGTCCCTAAAAATTATTTCTAGATTAGCTACATCTCTTCTAGTCATAATTCTATATGCACGGACCTAATAATATAAATGGTATGTTTTGGGATTAATAATCGAGTTTTTGAAGCAATTGTTTGCGTGAATAAAAGAATAAGTTTTTTTTATCACAAATATGTATTTTCTTTGACGCTATTTAAGGCATAATAAGGCTACCCGCATACAACATTTTGTAAATATTTTATGTTGTCAATTATCATGATTTATAGTATTTTTACGATAGATTCACTTCAAGAGTCAGTAGAATTTTTTGTATTATTTTCAAAACATATTTTATGTTGTCAATTATCATGATTTATAGTATTTTTACGCAATTTTTAAATATATAAAAAAAGACAAATAAATTAAAATGGACCCAATATATGTTATTTTTGTTGTGTCAATTTATGTGACACAAATGAAATTTGGAGAGTCATCCAAATTTTCATATTTTTTTTTTAAAATGTTTTAAGTTATAATTATTGTGATTTATAATATTTTTATGTAACTTTGAAATAACGTACATTACTGGTCACTTTGTCCTAATTTATGTGATATGGATAAAATTACAAAATTAACCCTTTTAAAATGTCTTTTAGATATTTTAAGTTGTTAATTATTATTATTTATAATACTTTTTTGGTAATTTTAAAATGATATGTGTTATTTTTTCTGTCCCAATATATGTGAGCCTGATAGAATTCTGAGAGTCAACCTATTTTATTATATAGCTTTTAAATATTTTAAATTGGTAATTATTGTAATTTTTAATGCTTTTTAAGTCATTTGTAAATGATATATTGGAACTTTTCCATTTCCTTGATTGGGACTTTTCCATTTGTGACACACACACACAGATATATATATATATATTCTACTATATTATAAAAGCTTTTAAAAGTCCCACAAGTATAATATATAATATTGAAGATTGAAAAAAGTCCCAATCTTAAATATTATCTATTATATATTATATTTGGGCCTAAAGTCCTTTTTATAATATAGTAGAAGTAGAATAGAATAGAATAGAATAGAAATATTATTTTTTTTGGCCACAAATTATTTGTCAAATAATGAGCACAAAGTATTACGTGTGAGTCTCTTGACAAATTAATTAATAGCCAATTTTAACACGTACCAAACTTCTGCTAATAATATTCTTTAGTGAAAGAGATATTGATGTGAGATACTAAATGATTAATTAGGGTGTAAATCATACTTCTTATGATATATTTGAAAATTTTTATAACAGAAAAGAATCATATTTGTCTTCTTACTTTCAGAAAAATGATATAGGTATGATTTATTATTATCATACTTTTTTTTTATATATTTATCTTTATCATCTAATTTTGGATACATATTTATTCTTGGACTATTAACTCTCACATCTCACTCTTGTTATTATACGTGGCGCCTAAATTCCAAAATATCTAGAAAACGTGATTACTTAAGGACAAAGGTCAATTTTCAAGCCTTAATTTTCGTGGCCAATAATTTTTTTAGGATCTTTACATAAATAATCAGATAAATTTACTGATTATTTTTTCTAGACATAGATTATCCACCGTTATAAATTTATATATATAAATTTACCGATTATTTTTAATTTAAATTATTAGGTAGACAACGATTTAAATTAATTCACTAATATTAATTTTAAGTTATTGAGTAGACGACAACTTTGATTATTTTCTTTTGATTTTGTTGTGTTACTTTCATGAATAGCTGTGTCCCATTATTTCACATGTCATATATTATATGGTTGTGAAATGATCTTACATAAAAACAAAACATGTGCAAGTACAATTATGTAAAAGGTTAGAATTCTTGAATAGTGGTGGAAAAGCATCTTGTACCTATCTAGCTCTATAAAACATCAAGCTATAAATACGTAATTACTTATGAGTAAATAAAAAAGTATATAATTAGTAGTTAAAAGATCTGTTACAGACAACAGACAAAAAAGATAAGTGCAATTTCATAATTACAAAAAAAAAAAAAAACTAGTGTTACAAAATGATTTCTAAGGGATAGTTTTGGAAAAATTAGGAAAATTCACTTAAATAACTATCCTTCGGTAAAAAATAGTCGACAGATATATAACATATGTATATTAATTAACGATTGTGAATAGTTTTCATCGAGCATCAAAATATGTAACTTTCCCTTGATATTATCCCATATGTTAGGTCATGACCAGACAATTTTTATATTGTTGGGGCTGCAAATTATACTCTCTAAAAAAAAAAAATACTCTCTAAGAGAAAAGTTTGATGACTTTAATTATTAAGAGTGTGTTTGGTACGAAGGAAAATATTTTTCAGAAAATGTTTTACAATTTTTTTATATTTGGTTGGGTTAAATGTTTTTCAAATCAACTCATTTTCCTCAAATTTAAGGAAAATGACTTCTCTTCAAAACTTAAGGAAAACATTTTCCAAAACTCTCTTCCAACTTCCAATTAAAAAAAAAATTGTTGAAAAAATCAATTTATTTGGTCTCTACCCTCAAACCAGCCCCCCAACCACCACCCAAAAATAAAATAAAATTAAAGTTTGTTTTTAAATTCAATATTTTTACCCCACCCTCACCCCTATCCCCACCCCCTACCACCACCCCTCCCAAAAAAATATTAAAAGTTGTTTTTAAAAGATATTTCTAATTTCAATTTTTTATTTTTTTACACCCCTACCCTCGACCCCCGCACCCCCACCCACACCCGCCCACCCCCTACCAGCCCCCCCCCCAAAACAAAATTTTAAGTTTGTTTTTAAAAAATATATTCGACTTCAAAATTTCATTTTTTTCACCCCTACCC
>NW_026028480.1:376754-406591 GCF_019186545.1 Solanum stenotomum | reverse complement strand
CCCCCACCCCCAAAAAAAAATTAAGTTTGTTTTTAAAAAATATTTTCAATTTCAACAATTATTTTCTACTCTAGTAAAAATAAAAGAAAATTTTCAAAAATATTTTTCATTCATAAATCAAACACAAAATCTTTTTCGGAAAATATTTTCTACTCACCAACCAAACATGAGAAAATAAGTCAAAAATCAATTTGTTTTCCAAGAAAACATTTTCCATGGAAACTTCATACCAAACACACCCTAAGTCTTTAACACAAGATAGATTTATATAAAGACCCAACAAGTGACTACCAAGGTAATTAGACAAAAAAATGATGCTCTTTCTACTCTTTGTAGCCCTTCCTATCATTCTTATTTTCCTTCTTCCTAAAGCCAAAAAGGGTGCAAAAAACACACAGCCACCAGGTCCTGTTGGCCTGCCATTCATTGGAAATTTGCATCAATTTGATAGTTTAACCCCTCATATCTATTTTTGGAAACTTTCCAAGAAATATGGAAAAATATTCTCATTAAAACTTGGTTCTACTCCAATGGTCGTAGTTTCTTCAGCAAAATTAGCAAAAGAAGTGTTGAAGACACAAGATTTAGTATATTGTAGTAGACCCTCTATTCTTGGCCAACAAAAATTGTCTTACAATGGTCGCGACATAGTCTTTGCACCTTACAATGACTATTGGAGAGAGATGAGAAAAATTAGCGTGCTTCATCTATTTAGTCTCAAGAAAGTGCAATTATACAAACCAATTCGTGAAGATGAAGTATCAAGAATGATCAAGAAAATATCTCAACATGCTGCTTCTTCTCAAATTACAAATTTGAGCAATTTAATGATTTCGCTTATAAGTACAATTATATGTAGATTTGCTTTTGGTGTTAGGTTTGACGATGAAGCACATGAAAGGAAGAGATTTGATTATCTATTGGCTGAAACTCAAGCAATGATGGCTAGCTTTTTCGTGTCTGATGTTTTTCCTTTTTTAGGTTGGATTGATAAACTTACTGGATTGACAGATAGACTCGAGAAGAATATAAAGGAATTGGATGAGTTTTATGAAGAACTCATTGAGCAACATCAAAATCCCAATAGGCCAAAATCCATGGAAGGAGATATTGTTGATCTTTTGCTTCAATTGAAGAAAGAGAAATCAATACCAATTGATCTCACTTTGGAGGACATAAAAGGACTTCTTATGGTAATTTCACATGTCTTAACTCAATACATTGCTATTTTTAAGATAATTCGATAGCTATTTTAATTAAATTATTTGCTTGTATATAGAATGTGTTAGTTGCTGGATCAGATACTAGCGCGGCTGGGATAGTATGGACAATGACAGCTTTGATGAAGAATCCAAAAGCCATGAAGAAAGTTCAAGAAGAAATCAGAAAGTCAATTGGGAACAAAGGCATTGTGAATGAAGATGATATACAAAATATGCCTTATTTCAAAGCAATGATAAAAGAGGCTTTTAGATTATATCCACCAGTTCCACTTCTAGTGCCAAGAGAATCAATGAAAAAATCCACACTAGAAGGGTATGAAATTCAGGCCGGAACTATAGTTCATGTTAATTCATGGGCAATTGCAAGGGACCCTGAAGTATGGGAAAATCCAAAAGAATTTATACCTGAGAGATTTCTGAATAGCGACATCGATTACAAGGGACAAAACTATGAGCTAATTCCATTTGGAGCAGGTCGAAGAGGTTGTCCCGGAATGACACTTGGGGTTGCATCCATGGAACTTGCATTATCAAATCTCCTTTATGCATTTGATTGGGAGTTACCTCATGGGATGAAAAAAGAGGACATTGACACAAATGTTAGGCCTGGAATTACCATGCATAAGAAAAATGAGCTATGTCTTATCCCTAAAAGTTATTTTTAAAATATACTCATATGTGAATCTAAGGCAAGTTTTGTAATAATAAATTGTGACGATTTTAAATCTTGAAATCACATTTCACCCTCCTTCTATTTTGATATTCTTCACCTTATAACCCCTTTAGTCATCCACTACAATTTTACACTACTCAATGGACCTTAGTTAAATTGGTGTGTATATATATATATATATATATATATATATATATATATAGTTATAGTTATAGTCTTTATAAAAATGTGTATTGTAGATCCAAATCTTGAATAATGAAATGAATATAACTCTTAAAAAGTTTTAAGGATAATATTATTTATGAAATTGTTATTCTATAGGCAGAGTTGGTATGCTTCACTTTTGAGATGTTTAGGCCAAGAGTACTGTGTAGGGATTGTACATTCATGAGTTGTAGTTCTCATGGAGTCATGTGTGGACGTTATCGCTCATACAAGTCTCAATCAAAAAGCAAATTGTGCCCACATTGATAGAAGCCCATCTTCTCATAGTTTGATCAATTGAAAGACATCCTCTTGGTGCAATTACGTAAGTAACAAAAAGAATTTGTTTTTAGTTTGATGTTACTCGAGATGATTTTTATACATAAAAAAACTGAAAATTTTATTTTTGTTATTTAATTATTGCAAATGGTTGTAGGAGATCATTTTGTACCCCATATGTGCACCTTAATATATATTAAGACATTTCAAGTGGCCATTATTTTGTGAAGCTGGACAACAAAATGATGCTCTTTCTACTCTTTGTAGCTTTTCCTATCATTCTTATTTTTCTTCTTCCCAAAGCCAAAAAGAGTGGCAAAAACAATCTGCCACCAGGTCCTATAGGTCTCCCATTCATTGGAAATTTGCATCAATTTGATAGTTTAACCCCTCATATCTATTTTTGGAAACTTACCAAAAAATATGGAAAAATTTTCTCATTGAAATTTGGTTCTACTCCAATAGTTGTAATTTCTTCAGCAAAGTTAGCAAAAGAAGTGTTGAAGACACAAGATTTAGTATTTTGTAGTAGACCTTCTCTTCTTGGTCAGCAAAAATTGTTTTACAATGGTCATGATATTGGCTTTGCACCTTACAATGATCATTGGAGGGAAAGACGAAAAATATGTGTTCTTCATCTATTTAGTCTCAAGAAAGTGCAATCTTTTAGTCCAATTCGCGAAGATGAAGTCTCAAGAATGATCAAGAAAATATATGAACAAGCTGTTAATTCTAAGATTGCCAATTTGAGCAATTTAATGATTTCGCTTACTAGTACAATTATTTGTAGAATTGCTTTCGGTGTTAGGTTTGATGAAGAAGGACATGAAAGGAAGAGATTTGATTGTCTTTTAGCCAAAGCTCAAGCTATGACCGTTAGCCTTTTTGTGTCTGATTTTTTTCTTTCTTTAAGTTGGATTGATAAACTTACTGGATTGACAAATAGACTTGAGAAAATTTTCCAGGATTTGGATGAGTTTTACGAAGAACTCATTGAGCAACATCAGAATCCCAATAGGCCAAAATCCATGGAAGGAGATATTCTTGATCTTTTGCTACAATTGAAGAAAGAGCAATCAACTTCAATTGATCTCACTTTGGATGACATCAAAGGAATACTTATGGTAATTTTCCGAACCTACCTACTTCTACATGCATCTCGCATACACGTATATACATATACATAATTATATGCTTATATACATATGTACATCTAGATACATATACATAATGGTGAAAACTGAACGAGTTGAATCAAATATATATGGGTGGGTCATCATGGGTTATTGATCTAACCCATTCGAAATTTACTTAAGTCAAAATGAGTTAGGTAAAGATAGGTCAAATGACAGGTCATAATTCAATACGGCCCAACATGACAACCTTCCAACCTTTTATATTTTGCATTTCTAAAGAAAAAACAAATGAAAGCTAACTTAACATTCCTAAATTGTTAAATTCTTCAAAATTTATGTAGGATGTGTTCGTTGCTGGATCGGACACTAGCGCGGCTGCAGTAGAATGGGCAATGACAGCCTTAATAAAGAATCCAAAAATCATGAAGAAGGTCCAAAAAGAAATCAGAGAAACAATTGGGAACAAAGGCATTGTGAATGAAGATGATATCCAAAATATGTCTTATTTCAAATCAGTAATAAAAGAGACATTTAGATTATATCCACCAGCTCCACTCCTAATACCAAGAGAAACAATGAAAAAATCCACACTAGAAGGATATGAAATTCATCCAGGAACTATAATTCATGTGAACTCTTGGGCAATTGCGCGAGATCCTGAAATATGGGAGAATTCAGAAGAATTTATACCTGAAAGATTCTTGAATAGTGATATTGATTTCAAGGGTCAAAATTTTGAGTTGATTCCATTTGGAGCAGGACGGAGAGGTTGTCCAGGGATTACACTTGGGGTTGCATCTATGGAACTTGCATTATCAAATCTTCTTTATGCATTTGATTGGGAATTACCTTATGGGATGAAAAAAGAGGATATTGACACATATGCTAAGCCTGGAATCACCATGCATAGGAAAAATGATCTTTGTCTTATCCCTAGAAAATATTTCTAAATAATTTAGGGTGAATTCTTTAAGGTCGCCTGAATTTATCATTATTTTCGATTCGAATTATGTATATATATATATATCGAATATAGTCTACCTTTCGCCTCTTTTGGTATATCAGAACTTTCTGTTTAGTTCTCCACTACTGCTTGGCTTATTTCACACTTTTCAATTAGAATCTTAGTAATTGGGCTGATTAATCCCTTTAAAACTTCTATTGAAATTCTATTTTATTATTTTTGTTAGTTAATTTACTTTCAATTATTCTGCTCGCATAGAACCCAAATCATATCAACATTTAACTTTCAACTAATTAAATAAAACTCTAGTTTGATCCTTTGTGCTCATTAAAACTGTCAAAATGGGCTGACCCAACTCACCCAACTCAATTCAACCCTAACGGGCTAGAGAGTTAAATGGGTTGGGACGGGCTGACCTTTTTAATTAAAGGACCTATAAAATAGCAGCCCAACCCAGCCCTAAGCGGGCCACGGGTTGGGACGGGTTGGCCCTTCAACTAAAAAATGGACAATATTTTTCTCTTAGAAAGAATACGAACGTTGATGAATTACATGTTGTGCCGTGATTTAACTATCTTTAGAAAAATCACTTTTTAAAACGTTCTAAGTATAAAAACAATTTGAGAAATACTTAGAAAGAGTCGCCACTTAATTTTTTAAAGAAATTAAGAAAACTTATAATTTTCAAAGATTCAAACAGAAAAAATCATTTGAAAATACCAAAGAGGGTTCAGGGTTCAATTTACACTTCGAGAAGGGTTTAAGCATTCGAAGTGTCCGCTAACATGCGAATGACCCGCGACTTGACTTATATATTTGATTATTTTTTAGGAAAATAACGATTTAACATAAAAAAATAATAACTTATAATAATTGATTAACTTTAAAAAAATGATTAAATAAATGACGCATTTCTATTTCATTTTATTTTTAGAGAAAAGGGACCTAAAATGAAACAATTGACTCGAAATACAAGTGATTGGAATATTAATAAAACTAGATTAATTAGAATTTATTTAATTCATTTTAAAATAACTTAAACCAATTTAATATATTAAAGCATGAAAATCATTTCGAATTAATTGTAAAATAAAAGTTTTAACTAACATTTTTTGAGAAAATGACTAAGTAAGTATTTAATAATAATTTACATTATTAGATTAACTTTGAGAAAATAGTTAAACAAAGAGCAATTTTTAAATTTTAAGAAAATGGGACCCTATTTGAAATATTTGAATTAGAGACAAGTAACTTAGAATTTTAACGAAACAAAATGAGTTGGTTTTTATTTGAGTCATTCTTGGTTTATGAAAAAACTATTTTTAAACTAACAAATTTTTATTTTATTTATTTATTTATTTTTTTTACTAAAGATTATGAATAAAAATACAAGAGTTGATAAAATAAGTTTTGTTAGAAACAAAACAACTCAGATGAATAGTTCGTCTTTTGGGGAATTCAACTAAGTTAATTAAAAAATTCTAAAGTTAGAGTTAAACAACAAATAATAAGTAATCGCAATTAAATAATTAAAGCGTAAGGGAGAAATTGAATTTGGGCCTTTCTTGGGCCAAATTCGCTACTTTTTGGGGTTTAAACAAAACCCGTTTTTGGTATACAGCTCGTGTATATCAGTGTATATGAGCCTGTATATCAGCTCTTTTCATGTATTTCTTGCTTCCAAACACCTGTATTTCACTCCAGCCCTGTGTCCTCGTGTTTTTGACCTGTATATCAGTGCATACAGCTGTATACAACCTCTTTTTGGGCTTTTTGAGATCTGTTTCAGCTTCTTTTATAACATAGATTTCCTCTTCGAATTCCATATGCTCCCAATGACGAGGTTGACTCGATAAGAGGGAGTTTTAGGCCTCCGAGGCCCATTTGAAATGCGAGGTGTAGTCATGAATACATAGGACTCACTCGGACATACATAAAGTGGACAAATAAATACAAATTAGCAAATGGAATAAGAAGATTGATTGATGTACCATTTTAAACTAAAGGAAACCTTGGCATTTTCATTGCAAATTCAATTGCAGCTAACCTTACACACCAAGAATGGGAAGAGACCACATGTGAGCATTATTAATTTCCAATCACATTGCATTATCATCTAAGGGAAATCAATCACAGCACATGGTATTATTCCAAAACACATTGAACACTTCTAAATTTTTGAGCTTATTTGAAGATTATATACTAGCTATGTGATGAACAAATGGGAGAAGTTGAAACCTTGGCAAATCAAGCATGACGGATTCATCTACATCCAAACATCAAACTATGCTAACTAAGAAGACATAACACAACCGAATATTCTTAAGTTAACAAGAAAATGTAAAACAAATGCACTTAGTTTAAAATCAACTCATTTGACAAGATGACATTTCCCAAATGCTAAAAAGAAACCAAACTTCCTGGGATCAACCACACTTGTTCGTTCCGCTAGGAAATATTACATTGGTATTAATAATCAACCAAATGGGGGCAACACTATGATCTTGCATGCTTGAATATGGTTAAATATATTAAATTCCTAGATCACACAATCACAACAACAATCAAAGGAGGCATTCTTGACAATAGACACTGAAATAAAACATGCAATTATTATTAGCTTTTAATCAATGAATGACTATGTATGTTGACAATAGATTGATTGCAATAAAATCTTCACTTTTAGGACAAAAAGATAGTAAAATTTGATAACACAACGTGGCACAGAGGCTCTTATAAACTCTCCTTTTTTTTTTACACATTATTGGAAAACAAATGAGGCATAATATGATCTTTTCCTTTGCTTTAAAAATAAAAGAGGCCATAAACACGACATAACAGAGCTACAGGGATTAACATGGGGGCTTAAATAATTAGCAAGCCATATAATGAGCGATTAATACTAAAAAAATTCATGCTTCCAAATAATTTCAAGGATGAAACTTTAACAAATTAAAACCCGAAAAAAAAATAATAAGAAACTCTATTCTATACTAACTTTATGGCAAACGACTATTCACTTATACAAAATTACTAAGTAAAGGAGGTAAAGATTTGAGCAAATCTTAGGCATCAAAGCAACGGAACTCGAACAATAATGGAGAAAGGAGGAAGAGGACGACTAAACATTAATTGAATTCAAGCTAACTTAGATACAAACAATACAATTTCGTTTTAGCTCATTTTAAGGGTGTAGAAAATAAGGACATATATGTAAAATTAACATGGTAAAACACTTTACATGGAGGATTTAATAGAAGAACATATGCTCCAACAGAGTGTAAACGACCAGTTTATTGATTCACTTTTACTCGGCCTTAGTTAGTAAGAAAGTCGAAATACATCAACTCGCAAATGCAAAATAACATAGCCTACGCAACAAACGTCTATTAGAACACAGATTCTATAAATACAACGGCTAATATTAATCCCTAAAGAACAAATGCCATGAAGAAAGAATAAAATAAAAAATAAGACAGTGAGCACTCAATTTATATTATTTACATTAACGGAAGTAATAAGTAAGTTACGAACATCATATATCAGATTAGAGATGAACTATCTATGGAAGATGGTTTCGAACTAGAAAAAAATCTGAATTGCTAATCACAGCTAACAAGACAAGCTAATAGTAACAAAACAGAACGCACATCGTCTGAAAGGAAAGGACGAGAATATTACCTTTTCCGGAGCAGCGATACTAGGACGACGAGCTGAAACAAGCGATATCAACACCACAAGTGAGATTTCGATAAACTCCGACAAAGTTTCCGATGAATTTCAGTTAAGCGGCGAACGAAAATAAATAGAAACCTATACTTCTATATTCAGTCCGTAATCCCCTCCCCCATAATGAAGGCAGTGGGGGTTTATATATAGGGGAATTTGAGGTCGATTTTCAGGGGAAATCGGGTGTAATTTTGAATTTAAAATCCAAACTCGTATGCCTTTTTTCGAGGCAACAGTGGGAGGGATGGGGAGTTCTGAAAAAGGAAAAAAAAAATGGCCATGGTGATGGTAATTGCAGACGCCTGTTGCTTCCGGATTTGCTGGGATTTGATCGTTGCTTGCTAGTCGTTTGGAAGGAGGAAGACGCAGGGGTTAGGTCTCTGTAGGGTAGTTGGGCGAGACTTCCGAATTTGCAGCGCGATTTCCTCTAGGATTTCAGTGTTCGCGTGAAGAAGAAGAGTAACAGGGGCGGGTACTGTTTGTACGTATTGGGTTGTATGTATTGTTGCTGCTGCTGAATGTTGATTGAATTGGGTTTCTTTGTGTTAAGATTGGGCTGGGAATGTTGTAATATATGGGAAAAATGGGCTGGACGAATTGGAAAACAAAAGAGGATTGCTGAAAAAAGAAAATGGGCTAGAAAAGTTGCTTGAATTGGTGGGCTGTTAATAGAGTTGTAATGGGCTGCTGAAACATGGCAAATAAATGGCCCAATTTTTTTATCTAAAAAAAGAATTAAGGATAAGGTGAGAAGTGGCTAGCATTGCAATTACACAAAAGCCAAATGAATTTCAATTGTAGCCAAATTGAATTTAATCGGTGAATTTGGTTGACATTTAAACAAGGCGAATTTCATAAATTAATTAACGAGCTTCTTAATTTTAACGAAATAAAATAAAAATAATAATAATAATTAACTTAATTATAAACTAATTAATTCAATTACAAAACTAATTAACTCAAAATTATAACTATAACTTAAAGTAAATTAATAAAATATTTAACTAAAATGTAAAATCTTTTGTGATGATTTTCAAATATCTATAAAATAACGTGATTGCAAAATAGACATATTTATAAAAAAAATGATAAAATTACTTTAAACATAGCTTGAAAGTATTTAGAATTTCATAAAACTCATTAACTCAAAACTATAACCATCCCTAATATTTAAAATATAATTATTATTTTTTGACGATTTTCGAATAATCATAAAATATACTAATCATATACATAATTATGTAAAACATATACACCATCTAAAATTTATGAAAAGTGACAAAACTATTTAAAAATCTCGCAAACTATATTATTCTTATTATTATTTATTATTATTATTATTACTTTATTTTTTAGAAATTTTATAAAACTAATAATTTTAAATAGTTTGAAATTGGAGAAACTCGAAATGATTAATTTATATTGTGGAGAGTCAAAATTGGGTGTCAACATTACACATACTTCAGTGAATATTTACAAAACAAATACATAATAGCTAAGATACAACATTCATAAGTTTCATCCGAGCAAAAAACGTTACATGATCACTAATTTCATAAAGAAGACAATAAAGGAGAAGTGAAAAACTAGGCATAAAAACAAAAGTAAAAGGGGTCAAAGATTCATAGTTATAATGGAGTAATGAACTTGGGCTAATAAGAAAATTTAGTGGGCTAATGACCCTATAATGTAAAAGATATGTAAAAAATAGGGAAAATTGTATGAAATAGCAAATTATTAATTCAAATTAAATGTTATAGCCATAGTTTATTTTAATTGTAATTCGCAGCAAACATTCCTTTTTTTTTTGCTATTTGATTCGGTATACAATTAGTCATTTTCGATATACAATTAGTCATTTTATACATTTCGGTATAAAATGCGTTTGTGTTTGTATAAAGTGAGAGAAAAATGTATATACAAATATAAATATATATATTTTCTTCCTATACACTTATAATTATACAAATACAAATCTTATTAAACAAATTACAATGTATAAATAAATTTATACAAAACTGAACAATTTGTATAAAATTGGATGTTTGTAGCGAATTATACAAATCAAAAGCTCAATAGCAAACATAAAATTTGCTATGGAGCACAATTATGCAAACTATAGATATAACATACAAATATGATTTTTATGTTTGCTATATGTGAAAGTTGCTCTAAAAAATATAGTCTTTATTTTACATTGATATTTTAAAAATATTTATTGACAAAATCTTAACAAGTAAAACACTACTTAAAATATATATAATAAATATTTTTAAAATTTACAGCCCACAGGTTGGCCTCAGAGGCTTGCGGGTTGGATCTACGAGGCCAGCAGGTCAAATGAGGCTGCGCTAAAAAGCCTCGTTCCTAAATGAGCTAAAAAAATTGAGTCCAATCTCATTTAATTCAAGGATTGGATTGAACCAGCTTAACGGGTCAAACCCATTTTGACAGCTCTAGTGCTCATGAATCTTTTCAAATTTAACAACGGATTGTATACCATCACATCATTTAATTACCTTTATTTTTTATTAAGTTTGTGTTGTTACTTCATATTTAAAGAAAATATAATTCTAAAAAATAGTCTAATAATATAACATTTCTTTTTTCTATATAAAAGGAAAAGGCACACACAAGTCAATTGATTAAAATAAAATATACTTAATCATATCTTACAAGTATCAAGATATAAAAGTTATCCATAATTGCGAATTAATTGGGTGTGCCATTTTCCCCATCAATATATATATTGCCTCCTTTCCTTTTTAGTTGTTATGACAAGGTTTAGCACAATCCTTAAGAAAATATTAATGAAGATTGAAGAGTGTTGTTTAACCAATATATACATATATAGGTTAATTCCTTAATTTTATCTATATATTTGCCTTTTAATTCCAGAATAATTAATGTTAACGATAAAG
The DNA here is from genome assembly GCF_019186545.1 of Solanum stenotomum. Taxonomy (NCBI): domain Eukaryota; kingdom Viridiplantae; phylum Streptophyta; class Magnoliopsida; order Solanales; family Solanaceae; genus Solanum; species Solanum stenotomum. The sequence goes on along the minus strand of NW_026028480.1, from coordinate 395,462 downwards.
TTGGAAAAAGATATCTAATGAATTCTCTTGTAATTATTTAAATTGACAATTATTTTAAAATAAATATTTTTAGTATACATAGGAACGGATGGAGTTTAATATAGCCTTTGTCTAATAATGCTATCTAAATATTTATGCTGCCTAATATATTTGTAAATAATATTGATTGCTAGATAGAGGACAGACATATTTTATGAAAAATAGCAAGGTGCCTAATTTTATGAGAAAAAGTCAAAAGTTGCAACTTGCAACTTGGTGACAAGTACTTAATTATGGGACAATATGATTTTTCTATGTCACCTTTCATGACTTAAATGTACAATTTACTTTTTAAAAAGATTTCTTGTTGCAGTTTTAAAAAAAGATCAAGGAAAAAGATAAAAATTGATTTGTTTACTGATAGGTATTGCCATTATTCCACCACTAATTTGGTCCCATTTCATGACTTTCATAATTTCCATTATATTTCTATTATATAGAAAGATGAAGCCAACCAGACGACCAAGGGCAATTCTGAAAATTTTGATATAATTGAAGGGCAAAATAGTAAATGCCTGGCTATTTGCCTAGAAGCATCTACTGAACAACCCAGACAAGGACTTATTTCTAGAAACATCCATAGCTCCTTCTCTGTTTTCTTACTCTCAACCTCAAGTCCACCTCTCAAAAATGGTCTCTTACTCTTCATAGCGGATTACACTTCAGGTTTGCCTAATTCTTCATTCGNTAGTATATATATATATTCTTTGAGATCGATTGAGATCCCTTCCAATAAGTTTAATTAGTCATGTATTATTCAATGGTTAACTAAGATTATGTCACATCATTTATATAAAATCAATGGCTGTTATTTATTTGATACTAAAAATACAAATAATAATAGTTTAAGTCAACCCCTTAAAATTATCCGCATAATTCGTTTAAACACTTTAACTAAAACTTATACCTATTGAACACCTATACCCTTTAAAATTAATACCTATTTGACATTTTTTTTTTACAATCAGCTCAAAATATTAGATGTGTAATACATTTGTTGTGATATGACAAATTGATAAATTAAATGATGACATGTGCCATTTAAATCTAAAAATGTATTCTAAAAAATAACTATTTTAGTCTATTTAACTACCTAAAAAAAATTTTTAACAAAAATTCTAAAAAAAAACCACCTACACACCACGCCATCCCTTTCACCGGCTAAAAGTTAATTTTCCTTTCAACCGAATAGCATCAAAAATTTTCACTCATTTCCTTTATTTTCTTTCCATTACTAATCATTTATTATAATTACAAGAAAAATAATAACTTTTGCCGGAAAAAAAATTAATTCCTGTTATCTTTATCGGGAAAAATAGAGTTATACCGGAATATTTGAGACTTAGATCTATGTAGTAACTAAAAAATGAAAGAAGGAAAAAATCAGAAAGAAATGGAGAGAGTGAGAGAAAGAAAGAGAGAGGTGGTGGGGGCGTGGTGCAAGGAGATGATAACAAAGAGATGACATTTCTATGACAAGTTGGCTGTAAATGGGGCCTTTTCTTCTTCTTCTTTTTGCTAATTAGTTTTTTTTTTTTAATAATAGTTGTATAAGTTGGAAAATAAAAAATAGTTAAAAAAAAAATTTCAACTGTTTAACGCGTTTAAAAAGGGTGAAACACACTTTTTTTTTTTTGCCAGATTAATATTTTGTGTTTAATAAAAATGATTTTTGAACAAATAAGGTGTTCAATAGGTACAAGTTTTAATTGAGGTGTTTAAGTGAAATATGCGGACAACTTTGAATGACTGTGGATGACTTAAGCCAATAATAATTCACTATGAGTTTCTCTTTCAACCTCACTCCTTTGTTGCCACTTGCCACCACACATCGTCTTCACATCTCTCATATTTTAGATATTCGAATTAAGTTTTGTTTCAACTGAACACTTTAAGTTCTAATAACTAATTTCAATTTTACATTTTTTATTCAAATTAATAAAAAAGCTTTTACGTGTAATTTCATTCATCTTTTACGTTGGATTACATATAGCGATGACGTGGCATAATCTTAGCTAACCATTAAACAATGCTGGAGAGAATGTGATTTTATAGATGCAATGTCCATTTTGTCGGCTACGAATTTATAGGATATAATATAATATGGTACGTGAAATTATAAATTTTTTTGGTAAAAAAAAATATTTTTATATAATAATTTTAAAAATTAATATAATATTATCTGCTGACATTATAATACAAAAAAAATAAAAATCCACTTGATCGAATGTTGTTGCTTTATAAATGTATAACTCTTCTTCTTTTTCCTCCTTTTAGTATTCATCTTATTAAGGATTTACATTATCAGTTTACCATAACGCTTACTGATATAAAAAAAATATTTTGTAGCAAATAAAAAAGATATTGAGGAATTGTTTGCCGTATGTTGTCCGTCTTATTTTTCAATTATATGGTTCCTCTTGTTATGTATAAATACTTATATGTCAAGGAAATTGAAATGAATAGTATATCTTTTTAGGTGGCGTGATAGTCTAAAATTCTTTTAATTATATTATATTGACCAGAAGTCATATACTCCTTATCTTTAATTATTAAAAAAAAAAAAAAGGGGGACAAGTTTGACCCTAGATCCATTTTTTCTATATATGTAGGCCATTTCAAGTGACTTGCATTATTTTGTGTAGTTGGACAACAAAATGATTCTCTTTCTACTCTTTGTAGCCTTTCCAATTTTGCTCATTTTTCTCCTTAGTGGAAAAAGAAATCTACCACCAGGTCCTATAGGCCTTCCATTTATTGGAAATTTGCATCAATATGATAGTTTAACTCCTCACCTCTATTTTTGGAAACTTTCCAAAAAATATGGAAAAATCTTCTCATTGAAACTTGGTTCTTCTACTATGGTGGTAGTTTCTTCAGCAAAATTAGCAAAAGAAGTATTGAAGACACAAGATTTAGTATTTTGTAGTAGACCTTCTCTTCTTGGACAACAAAAATTGTCTTACAATGGTCATGATATTGCCTTTGCACCTTACAATGACTATTGGAGAGAAATGAGAAAAATTTGTGTTCTTCAATTATTTAGTCTAAAAAAGGTACAATCTTTTAGTCCGATTCGTGAAGATGAAGTATCAAGAATGATCAAGAAAATATCTCAACTAGCTGCGTCTTCTCAAATTACAAATTTGAGTAGTTTAATGATTTCATTAACAAGTACGATAATTTGTAGAGTTGCTTTTGGTGTTAGGTTTGATGAAGAAGCACATGAAAGAAAGAGATTTGATTATCTTTTAGCTGAGGCTCAAGCTATGATGGCTACCTTTTTTGTGTCTGATTTTTTTCCTTCTTTAAGTTGGATTGATAAACTTACTGGACAAACATATAGACTCGAGAGAAATTTCAAGAATTTGAATGAGTTTTATGAAGAACTCATTGAGCAACATCAGAATCCTAATAGGCCAAAATCCATGGAAGGAGATATTCTTGATCTTTTGCTTCAATTGAAGAAAGAGCAATCAACACCAATTAATCTCACTATGGAGGACATAAAAGGACTTCTAATGGTAATTTCCATGTCTCGAATCTATCTAGTAGTACATGCGCTCGCACACATATTTAATTATATGCATATATATACATATGTACATTTGTACGAATGTAGAGGTGACAAATATATGGGCACGTTGAATCAAACATAAATTATCGTTCAAAATTTAGTTAAGTTGAAATGAATTGTATTAAGATCGGTCAAATGAGGGGTCATAATTCAATACGCCCAACATGACACAATCTCCCATCCTTTTATATATTTTGCTTTCTAAAAAAAGTTGAAAACTAAATTGGACTGTAATATATGACCCATCTTGTTACACTATTTGAGTATTTTAACCCATTAGTATAACACTAGGGACATAGTGAATTATATCAATCTAGAAAATTACAAACATCTTTTAAGAGCCAACTCGAACACCTCCTTAAAATTAAGAACATAGTAATAGGTACTTTGGAGATATCCTTAAACTAGAAGAGCTTTAGTAACGAGGATTTAGAATATCACATATTGATCAATTAAAGAGAGATTCAATATACAACTCGTTTAAATTTAGTAGGGCGGATTACTAAAAGATGAATTGATTTTGCCATCTCTAATATGTAGCATAGATGTGTCCATTGCATTGACAAATTTCTTTTCTTATTAGTTCACTGTCAATTTTGTGTAGAATGTGTTGGTTGCTGGATCAGACACTAGTGCAGCTGTAGTAGTATGGGCCATGACTGCCTTGATGAAAAATCCAAAAGTCATGAAGAAAGTTCAAGAAGAAATTAGAAAATCAATTGGGACCAAAGGCATTGTGAATGAAGATGATATTCAAAATATGTCTTATCTCAAAGCAGTTATAAAAGAGACATTTAGATTATATCCACCAGATCCACTCCTAATACCAAGAGAATCAATGAAAAAATCCACACTAGAAGGGTATGAAATTCAGCAAGGAACTATAGTTCATATTAACGCATGGGCAATTGCAAGGGATCCTGAAATATGGGAAAATCCTAAAGAATTTATACCTGAGAGATTTTTGAATAGCGATATTGATTTCAAGAAAGAAGATTACGAGTTAATTCCGTTTGGAGCAGGAAGAAGAGGATGCCCCGGGATTACACTTGGAATTACAGCCATAGAACTTGCATTATCAAATCTTCTTTATGCGTTTGATTGGGAGTTCCCCTATGGATTGAAAAAAGAGGACATTGACACAAATGTTAGGCATGGAATCACCATGCATAAGAAAAATGATCTTTGCCTTATCCCTAATAAATATTTCTAAATACACTTCCACAATAATTTAGGGTGAGTTATCATTGCTTTCAACTCGAATTATGTGTACAAATTTTCAATAATGTGAATTTGATTTAATAAAATCATACTGATTATGATTTTCTTTAATTCTCCACTACTCTTGTTTATTTGACACTATTCAATAAACCTTAGTTAGGCTGGTGTATTAATTTTATAATTGGGGAAGATAAAATAGTATAATTGTTAGGAATGTTTGTTAAAGAATAAAAAAAATCTCACGTCCATAGCTAATGCCTAATGAGATGATAATTCTTTCTTCTTCAAAATGTCTAAAATATTGATTGCATATAGTGAGTATGTAATGTTATGCCATGGTCTTTTTCTTTGAAAAAAAGAAGATACAATTACTTCAAGGTATGTACATTAAGTAGTTATTCCAAAAAATATTTGGTCCCACTTTCACTTTCATAATTTCCATTTTATGACTATATCATATGGTTTAATTGAAATGATAAAAATTATGAGTAGTACATTCTTGACCAACTTTAATTTGTGCAAAAAAAAAAATCCAACACACTCTCCAATTTTTAACCATGGAACTTTATCCCCTTTTATCATAGGAAAAATAATCATTGAGAGGTGAGTTTATAAATGCAATGTTACGTTTATTTTGAACTATAAATTATGACATTTCTTCTTGCTTCACACATATCAATAAAAGATTATCATTTATTATCCACAATTAACATGTTAATTAAGACTCTATAGTAGTAAATTACACACATGAGGGATTAAGGGGTGTTTGAATGGGCTTTTTAAAAATTACTTATAAGTCAAAAGCTAAAATTCATACGTTAAAGACACCCAACTTTTGATTTTTGATTTTTTTTTTGTTACTTTTTTGGTCTGAAAAAAGTGCTTAAGTTACCCATACACTTCTAGAAAATAGTTTAAAATCCAAAAACCACTAAAAATAAGTCAATCCAAGCACTACGTCTAAGCATTGAGAGATCAGACTAGCTAATTAGTACTCACCACATAATCAAGAATTTAACTAATATACATTGAGAACATAATTTGTTTTTAAACTATCAGTTGATCAATTTAACATGTTACGGCAAGTTATATGCGTTATAAGTTGTTTGACCAAGTTTTTTAAAAAACTAAAAATGTTTTATACACTTTATTTTTTAAATAAATGTGCTTATTTTGGAGAGTTGAGATGTTTAGCCAATTTTTTAGGAAGAACATGAACGCTTTTGAATAATAGTGAAAAAAATTATTTTTCTCAAAAGCACTTATGGAACCTTAGACAAGCAAAAAATGTTACTCTAGTATTTATAAAAGTACGTAATTTTATTAAGTTTATTAATCAAACACAAATCGCTACTTTCCAAAAGTACTTTCACGAAAATTAAGTATGACCAAACATACTAGCATTATTTTCTAAATAACCAGTTCCACTGTTCCAATTGTTATGGTTAAGTACTATATATTTTAGGTGACCATACTATTACCTTTTTATGGTATCAGTGAAAAATATTATATAAAGAAAAGTCTAACCCAAGATCCATTGTATTATTTTATTTATATATAGGACATCTCAAGTGACTAGTATTTTGTAAAGTTAAGCAAAATGATACTTTTTCTACTCTTTGTAGCCTTTTCTATCCTTCTTATTTTTCTTCTTCCTAAAGCCAAAAAGAGTAGCAAAAACAATCTGCCACCAGGTCCTATTGGCCTTCCATTCATTGGAAATTTGCATCAATTTGATAGTTTAGCCCCTCATATCTATTTTTGGAAACTTTCCAAGAAATATGGAAAAATATTTTCATTGAAATTTGGCTCTACTCCAATAATTGTAATTTCTTCAGCAAAATTGGCAAAAGAAGTGTTGAAGACACAAGATTTAGCCTTTTGTAGTAGAGCTTCTCATCTTAGGCAGCAAAAATTGTCTTACAATGGTCGCGACATAGTTTTTCAACGCTACAATGATTATTGGAGAGAAATGAGAAAAATAAGTGTTCTTCATCTATTTAGTCACAAGAAAGTGAAATTATTTAGTCCAATTCGCGAAGACGAAGTCTCAAGAATGATCAAGAAAATATCTCAACAAGCTAGTGCTTCGCAAATCACTAATTTGAGCAATTTAATGATTTCACTAAGTACTACAATTATTTGTAGAGTTGCTTTTGGTATTAGGTTTGATGAAGAAGCACGTGAAAAGAGAAGATTTGATGAACTTTTAGAAGAATCTGCAATAATGTTGACTGGCTTTTATGTTTCCGACTTTTTTCCTTCTTTAAGCTGGATTGATAAACTCACTGGATTAATAAATAGACTTGAGAAGAATTTCAAGAATTTGGATGAGTTTTATGAAGAACTCATTGAGAAGCATGTTGATCCCAATAGGCCAAAATCCATGGAAGGAGACATTCTTGATCTTTTGCTCCAATTGAAGAAAGATAAATTAACACCAATTGATCTCACTTTGGAGGACATAAAAGCAATTGTCAAGGTAATCTTCTTACTTATATTTACACTCTCTCTGTTTCAAAAAGAATGATCCAATATTTCTTTTAGTTTGTTTAAAAAAGAATGACCCATTTCCTTTCTTGACAACAATTTAATTCAACTTTCCACGTGGAATGTTTAAGGCCAAAAAATTAAAGGACGTTTTGATACATTTGACATAACTTTAATTTAGAATCACAAAATTAAAAAGTCTTCTTTCTTTTCTTAAACTCCGTTCTAAGTCAAACTAGACCATTCTTTTTTAAACGGAAGGAGTATTACTTATTATTTATCATAAGTTTATTAGGTTTACAATGGCTGTCAACCTATAGTGAACCTCATCTTTTATCCAAACATGGGAACCACATTTGTCAGCAAGGTCACATAATTGGAGTTTAAGCAACCTATTCTAAACCTTATTTTTTATCCAAACATGGGACCCACATTTGTCAGCAAGGTCACACAATTGGAGTTTTAATGATGCTAATATGTTGATTCTAGGTATAATGTTTGTTAAAGTCATTTAGTCCTGTTAGAGATTTATATGCCGATAGAAATTATAGAAATTTTACTATCATTTAGTGATAGAAGCACTTATAAATATTTCTTTTTTGAAATCAAATAGTATTGCGTCGAGATTAGCTTAAATGGAGTGACATGAATAATCTAGAATGGAGTTGAGGAATATATATATGTTGATAGGTAGGTAGGTAGGTAGCACACATGTGGTTCGCATTCCCAGCTTGAACTACCTCATGAATTAATATTTCTAATTATTTTTTTCTTTGTAGGATGTGTTACTTGCAGGATCAGACACTAGTGCCGCTGCAGTAGTATGGACAATGACAGCCTTGATGAAGAATCCAAAAGCTATGAAACAAGTTCAAGAAGAAATCAGAAAATCAGTCGGAAAGAAAGGCGATATTCATATTTTGAATGAAGATGAAATCCAAAATCTTCCCTATTTCAAAGCAGTGATAAAAGAGTCCTTTAGATTGTATCCACCAGTTCCACTTCTAGTGCCAAGAGAATCAATGGAAAAATCCACTCTAGAAGGGTATGAAATTCAACCACGAACTATAGTTCATGTTAATGCATGGGCTATTGCAAGAGATCCTGAAATATGGGAAAATCCAGAAGAATTTATACCTGAGAGATTCTTGAATAGTGATATCGATTTCAAGGGACAAGACTTTGAGTTAATTCCATTTGGAGCAGGAAGAAGAGGATGTCCGGGGATTGCACTTGGAGTTGCATCAATGGAACTTGCATTATCAAATCCTCTTTACGCGTATGATTGGGAGTTACCTTGTGGGATGAAAAAAGAGGATATTGACACAAATGTTAAGCCTGGAATTACCATACATAAGAAAAATGACCTTTGCCTTATTCCTAAGAATTATCTATAGATTCATGTAGACTATCCTCAGTAATGTATCTTGGGCGAGTTTTGTAAATTCAGTTGAATTCATTACTTTCTGCTCGAATTATGTATAACATAACATCTTCTTTCTTATTATTGCAAAATTCCATGCTTGCCCTGGCTGTATTATTATATTATATGACGAGAAGGTTAATTGGTCAAGAGAAAACAGGGGTATTTTGGGTACATGAAAGGCCATTACTCCCTTCGTCTCAATTTGTTTGTCTAGTTTTTATTAGATACAAAATTTAAGAAAATAAAAAAGACTTTTGAATCTTGTGATCTTGAATTAAAAATAGGCTTAATGTACCAAAATGTCTTTCAGTCTTATGGTTTCAAACATGTCAAAAAGAAAAATAAAACAGACAACGTGAAACATATATAAGGTATCTGATACTTTTCGCTTCTCTGTACTTATTGTTAAATTAAAAGAAAGGAGGAGGAGAGAGTAGATAATAAGATAAGGTGGGTCATATATGCAGCTTTGCACTTGTATATATGGACTTTAAATACAAATTTCATAATTTCAGACACTAGAAAACTCAATTTATTGGCAAATCCAATTCATCATTAAGGTGAGTACTTTTAACTTTTTGTTTTTCTCCCATTTAATACCTACTCAGATTTTTACAAAATTCTCAAGGTTTGTAAAACTTGTTTTAAATTCTTATGATGCAGGGGTGAGTAATTTTTTGTTGCAAATAAACAAGATATTGAGGAATTATTTGCCGCATGTTGTCTGTCTTATTTTTCAAGTATATGGTTCCTCTTGTTATGTATAATTATTTATATGTCAAACAAATTGAAACGAATGATATATTTTTTTAGGCAGTGTGATAGTCTAAAATTCATTTTATTATATTATATTGACCAGAAGTTATATACTCCTTATCATTAATAAAAAAAAAAGAGGAAAAGTGTCACGACCTAAACTGTCGTGATTGACATCCACACTAATCATTCGGTGGGAGAACCACTACTACAATCCAAACTAAGCAACTAAACCAAAACTAAAGCAATTAAGTTACGAAAGCAAATAAATTAACTAAACAAATGTGGAATTAAGACAAATTTTGTAATAATAAATTGTAACGATTTTAAATCTTAAAATCACATTTCACCCCCCTCCTATTTTGAATTTAGGGTGAGTTATCATTGCTTTCAACTCGAATTTTGTATACATATTTTAAATAAAGTGAATTTGATATAATAAAATTATCCTGATTTCACCCTCACTTTTGGTGGATTATGATTTTCTTTAGTTCCCCACTACTCTTTTTTATTTGACACTATTCAATAAACCTTAGTTAGGCTGGTGTATTAATTTTATAACTAGGGAAGAAATAATAGTATAATTGTTGGGAAAGTTTATTGAAGAATAATAAAATCTCACGTCGATAGTTAATGAGATGATAATTCTTTCTTCTTCAGAATGTGTAAAATATTGATTGCACATAGTGAGTATATAATGTTATGTCATGGTCTTTTTCTTTGAAAAAAAAAAGAGAGAAAAAGATATCAATTTCATCAAGTATATATGTAGAAAAAGATATCAATTTCATCAAGGTATATATGTACAATATTAAGTAGTTACCTTAATTTCTTTTTTTGAAGATTTCTTGTTGCAACCTAAAAATCAAAGGAAAAGAAAAGTGGGTCTAATATTTATAAAGGCACTTAGAACCCTTAAGAAGAAACAAATAGCTTTTCTCCAAAAGCACTTTTGAACCCTTAAGCAAGCACAAATTGTTGGTCTAATATTTATAAAAATATTTTTATTAAATTTATTAATCAAACACAAATCGCTACTCTTCAAAAGTACTTTCGCGAAAAACTATATGACCAAACATATATACTACTATTATTTTCTAAGTAATCAGTTCCAGTTGTTATGGTTAAGTACTATAGTTTAGGTGACAATACTATTACTTTTTTTTATGGCATCAGTGCAAAAAAATTATATAGCCTTCCATCAGAAAAGATTAAAAAATGAAATAAAGAAAAGTCTAACCCAAGATTCATTATATTATTTTATTTATATATAGGACATTTCAAGTGACTAGTATTTTGTTAAGTTAAGCAAAATGATACTCTTTCTACTCTTTGTTGCCTTTCCTATCCTTCTTATTTTTCTTCTTCCCAAAGCCAAAAAAGTGTGGCAAAAGCACACAGCTACCAGGTCCTATACGCCTCCCATTCATTGAAAATTTGCATCATTTTGATAGTTTAAGCCGTCATATCTATTTTTCGAAACTTTTCAAGAAATATGAAAAAATATTCTCATTGAAACTTGGTTCTACTCCAATGATTGTAGTTTCTTCAGCAAAATTAGCAAAACAAGTGTTGAAGACACAAGATCTAGTATTTTGTAGTAGGCCGTATCATCTTGGCCTGAAAAAATTGTCTTACAATGGTCGTGACATAGTCTTTCAACGCTACAACGATAATTGGAGAGAAATGAGAAAAATAAGTGTTCATCTATTTAGTCACAAGAATGTGAAATTATTTAGTCCAATTCGCGAAGATGAAGTCTCAAGATTGATCAAGAAAATATCTCAACAAGCTAGTGCTTCGCAAATAACTAATTTGAGCAATTTAATGATTTCACTAAGTATTACAATTATTTTTCTTTTTTACTTGTCCTTCTTGACAAATCAAGAAAGGACAATTTTTTTACCTATTATATGCTTAATTAATTACTTTGAAAAAGGTAGAACTTCTTGAAAATCTTAAATTTTTAATTCATCCACTTCATAATTAATAGGGGTAAAATGGTAAACTCACTATGTCAATCATTATTTTCTGAATAAGTGTGTTAATTCAAAAATAGACAAGTAATTAGGACGGAGGACATTTCTTCTTGCTGATAACTCAACTTTCTTCTTGATTGGCATATTTTTACATTATTTAAGCATCCTCATATGTAATATCATCATGGAGTGTATTACAAAACTCCGTGGTGATCAGAAAATACTTAGTTCTCTTTAACTCTTATTTTCTTCATGCTTATTAGGTAGTAGACGTTAGGTACTTCATTAGGATTAGTAAGGTAAGGCCTGACCCCCCTTGCTTGCACTTATTCCTATTGATATTTTTTATGTTTAAAAAAAGGCCACTAGACACTGTCTAGTGGTAAATTTGCGGGAAAAAAAACCCATAATTAATATGTTAATTAATACAGTAGTAAATTACACACATGAGGATTGAGCATCGAGATTTCAGACACTCCCACCTAGCTAATTAGTACTCACTTAATCCCTAATTTGTTTTTACATTATCAGTTAAATTTAACATGTTACGACAGGTTAGGTGTGCGTTATAAGTACGTTGTTTGACTAACATTTTTTAAAGGCGAAATGATCTAATGGACCCCTATACTTGTATGTGTTTGTATTCAGAGGCGTATCTAGAGGGGGTGCCGTGGGTTCACGTGAACCCATGCTCCCCTCTCTAGATCATATATATTAGTGTCATATTTTAAAAAAAATATTTAAATATAGACGTGTGAACCCATGTTCAAAGTATAATAATACGATGATGATGATTGGGTGCACCTATCTATGTGAGGATAGAAATTTAAATTTTATATCTATGTTGTCTTTTTGAGTAACACCTCTTCAAGTGGTTCTCAGTTATACTTTTGACGTTTCAACTAATTTTGCTTTTTTCCCCCTTTAATCTTTCAAAATTTCAAGTGTGTTACATTGCAAATTTCTAAAAAATTTAGCACTGTAAATTTTTTATATAATTAAATCAAATGTGTATATTAAAATTTAAAACTAGTAGTATTATATATTTTGGACCTATAAGTTTTAAAATTTAATGGTTCATATTAATAATCAAAAAGTCAAAAAGTCAAATCGATCAAATTTATATTTAAAATACATTTTTTCATAATTGTGCACCCATCTAGCCGAAATCCTGAATACGCCTCTGTTTGTATTGTGGATCTTTTTACTTAACACGTACTAAATCCTTAAACTCAATTAAAAGATAATTTTTAAACCCCTCCTATTATGTGTGTAGCCCACTCTCCCTCAAATAGATGACATGTCAAATTCATTTCACATAAATTAATAACACGCCATAATTATCTTTATTAACTATTTTTAAAAATTATTAATCAAAATATTAAATAAAAGGTAATTCTTTAAAGTAAAATTCTTATTTCTATCACCTTCCTACAACTTCCGTTTACCTCTCTCGACCAATAACCAACAACACCATCATCACCTCCACCCTCTTAGTCTCTTTCTCTTCCATTTAAACTTGTCTTTATACAAAAAAAAATAATACGGTTATCGAAAATGAAAGTCTAAAAATGAAAATCTTGAATCTTAAATTAGATCGAAATTAATCTTCCTTTGTTTCCTTTTATTTTCCTTCCTTTGTAAGCCTTTTGTATTTGAAAATTCTATTCTTTAATAGTGGTATGTGACGAAGCTAAAATGGAAACAAAAAAATGAAAAAAAAGAAAGAATTGGATCTACTGATAGGGTGGGTTGATTGAAAAAGGAAGTTGAGGCAAAGATGGGTGGGCCTTAGCTGAAGCTAGAAAGAGGGGGTTGGGGTGATGGGTGGGCTGAAAGAGGGGGTTGGGGCGGGGATGGGGTGGGGAATGACTGAAGAAGGTGAGGTGAGGGGAATAAGATGACTTTTTATTTTTTATAAAAAAAAAAAATACTATTTTATATTTTTTAAATTTAAATATGTTATTTACTTGCCTTTACATGAGTGTGGTTACTCTATCGCCAACTCATCTATTTTAATGCCACATAAGCATGGTCAATAGTCAGACTATCAGAGGAGTTTGATATATTGTGTTTTAATAAATTTAATGATTAAATTGATAAAGAGTTAAGTAGAAGGGTACATAATACAAACAAACTCATACAAGTATAAGGGTCCATCAGATCATTTCGCCTTTTTAAAAGCTAAAAAAGTTCTATTTTTCTAGAGAAACGTGCTTATTTTAGAGAGTTAAGATCGTTTAGCCAATTTTTAAGAAGAAAATAAGTTCTTCTGAATAATAGGAAAGAAATAGTTTTTCTCCAAAAGCACTTATGGAACCTTAAGCAAGCAGAAATTGTTATTCTAGTATTTATAAAAGTATTTAAAAAAAAATATTAATCAAATACAAACGACTACTCTCCAAAATTATTTTGGCAAATAATAAATATAACCAAACATACTACAATTATTATTTTCCAAGTAACTAGTTGTAGTAGATCGGTTAGGTACAATATTTTAGGTGACCATAGTCTATTGCTTTTTTTTATTTTTTATTATAGTTTCTGCTCATTATTCCACTTATATGTGGTCCCACTTCATTTTTCACATTTTCCACTTTATGACTATTATATGGTTCGTGATACACAAAGAACCAAATATTAATAACAGTACTTTTAAAATTTATTAGTAAAACGTGGACGGCTACTCTTCAAAAGTTATTCGCCAAACTAAGTATTATTTTCTAAGTAACTAGTACCACTTGTTATGGTTAGTTACTACTTCCTTCATTTTAAATTGAGTGGTCTGTTTTGACTTGACATGTAGTTTAAGAAAATACACTAAAGAAGACTTTTAAATTTTGTGATCTTAAATTAAAAATCTATCAAATGTACCAAAATGTCTTATTGTTAGTGTAGGTAAATCATACTCTTAAGAGTCGTTCGGTATGAAGTATAAAGTATAATAATTCAGATAAAATGTAGGATTATTTCATCACATGTTTGGTTAGAGGTATTCGGTAGTCCTTGGATTATTTATCCCACCATTTTTGCCATAGTAATTAGATAAATTATCTCTTAGATACATGATAAAATAACTTATTCCAGAATGACTTATCACGGAATAACTTATCCCGACAGAACTTTAACACATGATATCTTTATATAAAGATACAACAAGTGACTACCTAGGAGTTTAAAACAAAAATGATGCTCTTTCTACTCTTTGTAGCTTTTCCTATCATTCTTATTTTTCTTCTTCCAAAAGCCAAAAAGTGTGACAAAAACAATGTACCACCAGGTCCTAAAGGCCTCCCATTCATTGGAAATTTGCATCAATTTGATAGTTTAACCCCTCATATCTATTTTTGGAAACTTTCCAAGAAATATGGAAAAATATTCTCATTGAAACTTGGTTCTACTCCAATAGTTGTAGTTTCTTCAGCAAAATTAGCAAAAGAAGTGCTGAAAACACAAGATCTAGTATTTTGTAGTAGACCTTCTCATCTTGGCCAACAGAAATTATCTTACAATGGTCGTGACATAGTCTTTCAACGCTACAACGATTGTTGGAGAGAAATGAGAAAAATAAGTGTTATTCATCTATTTAGTCACAAGAAAGTGAAATTATTTAGTCCAATTCGCGAAGATGAAGTCTCGAGAATGATCAAGAAAATATCTCAACAAGCTAGTGTTTCGCAAATAACTAATTTGAGTAATTTAATGATTTCACTAAGTACTACAATTATTTGTAGAGTTGCTTTTGGTATTAGGTTTGATGAAGAAGCACATGAAAAGAGGAGATTTGATGAACTTTTAGAAGAATCTGCAACAATGTTGACTAGCTTTTATGTTTTTGACTTTTTTTCTTATTTAGGTTGGATTGATAAACTCGTTGGATTGACAAATAGACTTGAGAAGAATTTCAAGGATTTGGATGAGTTTTATGAAGAACTCGTTGAGAAGCATGTTGATCCCAATAGGCCAAAATCCATGGAAGGGGACATTCTTGATCTTTTGCTCCAATTGAAGAAAGATAAATTAACACCAATTGATCTCACTTTGGAGGACATAAAAGCAATTGTCATGGTAATCTTCTTAGTTATATATATATATATGATTTATCATAGGTTTATTAGTTTTACTAGTTGTCAACCTATAGTGAACCTCATCCTTTATCCAAACATGGGAGCCACATTTGTCAGCAAGGTCACACAATTGGAGTTTTAGTTTTACACCGGCTGTCAACCTATACTAAACCTTATCTTTTATCCAAACATGGAACCCACATTTGTCAGCAAGGTCACACAATTAGAATTTTAATGATGCTAATATGTTGATTCTAGGTATAATGTTTGTTAAAATCTTTTAGTCCTGTTAGAGATATATACCCCAATAGAAATATATAAATTTTACTATATATTATTTTAGTGATAGAAGCACTTATATGTTTTTCTTTTTTGAAATCAAATAATATTGCATCGAGACTAGCTNACAAAAATATCCTTATAATATCATAATCTTTATGGACAAAAATGGAAATATACATTAAATATAAATAAAAACTATTGTATTTTCTATTAAACACTATTATTACATATTTATGAACAAAAATATAAATACACATTAATTATAATAAATATCATAATATATTTATAATAATAATATTAATATTCTAAAAATGGAGAACTCACAATCTATGACATAAATTAATATAGATACAATGAATATTGTACAATTGGATGATATCCTATATTAAATGACAAAAGGAAATCAAAAGTTTTGCAACAGTTAAAATGACCCTTAAGTGTACCTCAGTTACTCCTACCGTGCAAAGGTATAAAATTTTTCAGATGAATTATATTCATAACATTATATTAAATGCTAAGTAATTGCTTCAATAAAAACTTACTATGGAAGCTTGCAATAGTTGTACTTTTGATTTTCTTCTGTTATAATTAGCACAAACTAATGATGAATTATATACTTGGTAAAATTAAATTATCTTATAATATATATATATATATTAAAAGTGGGAAAAAAAAAGTTAAAAGCTGAAATACCAAAAGAATCCTATAAAGTTGAGTTACTACAATAATATCATTATTAATTATTAATTATTTCACTAAAAATGGATGAAAAAAAGTTAAAAGTTGAAATACTAAAATAACCCTATAAAGTTGAGTTATTATTCATAAATAATAATTAATATCCATAGTAGTAATGAATCAAAAGTTAGTTTACAATTTTATCCTTAAAGTAAAAGCGAATCTTCATTTAAATAACTTTTGTTTACATAAGAAAATATAACAAAATTCATTAGCCCCTCAAATTCAATGAATCCAAATACTATATTAATGCTTTCTGAAAATGTTTACTGCCATAATTTTATTTATCTCTTTCACCTTCTCCTTCACTACATGTTTAGAGGAACAAAAACATTTGGTGAGGGTGAGGAAGGCATTGTGTAACATCAATTAATTATGGTCTGGTTACATGTGTATAGGTTCCCTAAATTATTTCACTCGTTAAATTTTCTTTCTTTCATCTTCCATAGAGTCTTTTTACATTCTTCATTTATATAAATATTAAATTTCTTGATTTTTATTGGTTGTACATATGTGTAGTTTATCTTCTCCATGATATTTAGTCTGGTCAATCTTTTCATATTCTTTAAAATACTCTATAAAGTGCATCATAAGGTGTGTTTGTCCCATTATTCCATTTGCCTTCTTTCGATTAGATTTCTCCTCCAAGAAGAGTCTACTTCAGGTAAATCTATTCCAATTGATTTAGCTACATATATTTACCACTTTTTGTATTATTGCTAAGCTAGCAACATATTCACTTCTTTTAGTATAATATGTATTTCTGAAAAGCTTATGTTGTAATAAAACTCAAATTCAAATAGAATTGATTCGTGAAATTCTTTGCATATTTGAACTTTGAAGTGTGGACATGGACTATGTTTGGAGCACATAGGTTCACATTTGACTGTGTGTGTTTGTGTAGTTTAAAATTGTATGAAATACACGTGCTTTTGCACGTGTCCAAGGACTAGTATTACTATAAGTGGGAAAAAAAAAGTTAAAAATTGAATTACAGTTTTATTTCTATTATAAATTAAAATGTTATAAAACATTTAACTATTAAATTTTAATATTAAATTGTATAATTTTAATTAACATGTTAATGACTTTTGTACTTCCTTAGATTAATTCCTAATTAAAATATCTAATTTAATAATATTTATCATCTCTAATCTATATGTATATAATAATAAATTAAAAATCCAAAAATCTCTACATAAATTAGTCGACTTTTCTTCTCATAACCGTTTTCGTAACTGTTCTCATAAATAATATAATTTATGTGGATAAAGTATTATCCTTTAAGATAAATAAAGAAATTTAATAATTTAAAATGGTACAAATCCACAAAAATGGAGAGACACACATTATTGGTTTAGATATTCATATTCATACCTCATATCTAATAATTACTTATTCAATTTTTATACTTTTGATATCCATAACTCTCATCTTTTCATATCCATAACCTCTAAATATTTAATTTAAAACTTTATGATATCTTTTGGTATTCCTTCATTTCTGTCTATATAAATTCAACTTTTTTATTTCATGAAACTCCTACCAAGGTTATCATTTTTATTCTATAGTTAAAGTAGTTAAAGTATATGAAGCAGACTCTTGAAATTTGATAGGATATGAGAGAAAGAGTAGATAAGAACTCGAAAAATTATGTACTAATTTTGTGTTTGTTTTTCCATCTATATTATTACGATCAAAGTCTTAAGAAGTATGTATACATTGTATTTTTTTTCCTTCTCTATTTTTGTGTGTTTTTTCTCTATTAGACTTCTTAATTTAGTTTTCTATGAATGCTTTATTGCCGTAAGTCTATATTCTTATTTGAGCTCAAATTAGCCATTTGTGACTTCATTGAAAGTTTGCTACTATTAACCAAAGTTCAAAAGACAGTTGGTTGCTTAAAACAAATTTAATTTGAAACATCAACATATGCCCTTCATTTGGCGGTTTTTTTTTTATATTATTAAATATTTATTTATAATTGCTGTATTATATTACTCATTACCTGCTCTTTACATATATATTTCCATAAAATTTTAGTCATTCTAACATATCTATAAAAATTCACATGGAACACACGTGCGCTTTCTCTCTCTACATATATATATATATATATATATCTATATATGT